>NW_026652367.1:82377-122572 GCF_009828535.3 Hylobates moloch | reverse complement strand
AAAAAAAAAAAAAAAAAAAAGAGGTGATTCAGGCAAAATGAGGTCACTAGGTTGGGCCCTGATCCAGCAGGACTGCAGACCTTATGAAAAGAAGAGATGAAGACACAGACATGCACAGAGGGACGACCCTGTGAGGACTCACAGAAAAGACGGCATCCACAAGTCCAGGAGAGAGGCCTCAGCAGGAACCAGCCCTGCCCACACCTTGATCTCAGACTTCCAGCCTCCAGGCCTGTGGGAGAATCAATGTCCACTGTTTAAACAGCCTGGTCTGTGGGACTTTGCTATGGCAGCAGCCACAGTGGACAAACACATTGGTATTCCAATGAATGAGTTACCTCTGTAAGGGCTGAATTGTGCGCCTCCAAAATTTATATATTGAAGGCCTAATCCCTAGGACCTCAGAACGTGACTGTGTTTGGTGGTGCGGTCTTCAAAGAGGTGAGAAGGGTACAATGAGCTCAGGAGGTTGTGCCCTGATCCAATAGGACTGGGGTCCTTATAAAAAGAGGAGATAAGGACACAGACACACACAGAGGGACGACCCTGTAAAGACACAGGGAGAAGACGGAATCTACAAGTCAAGAAGAGAGGCCTCAGGAGGAACCAGCTCTGCCCATGCCTTGATCTCAGAATTCCAGCCGCCAGGACTGTGGGAGAAGAAAAGTCTGTTGTTTATAAGCCACTCAGCCTAGGGTATTCTGTGATAGCAGCCCGCAATGGAGTAAGATATCTCATAAGAAGAGCAGATGAGGACACAGACACACACTCAGAGGGACGACCACATGGGGACACAGGGAGAAGACGGCGTCTACAAGCCCAGGACAGAGGACTCAGGAGGAACCGGCCCTGCCCACACCCTGATCTCAGACTTCCAGCTTCCAGGACTGTGGGAGAATCAAGGTTGTTGTTGAAGCTGCCCAGTCTTTGGGATTTTATTGTAGCAAATCTGGGAAGCCATTACCAAGTCTCTGTCCTGCAGAGTGAGATCCATGGATCTGCAGCCTTGGCACCCCTCGGGAGCTGATGAGAAACACTGTGTCCTGGGCCCAGCCAGACCTGCTGAAGCATAGCGTGTGTGTCACCCGTGTCCTGAGGGATCTGTGTGCACGCCACTCTGGGAAGACTGGTTTACCACACACCATCCACCAGTGCCCCAGTGCATGGTCTGCGGTATTTTCCTCGAGTTTTCCTTGCACCAAAGATGTCTTGCTTCTTGTGATGAATGATCATTCCTTCCTCTTTGACGACAAAATACTTTGACCTCTGGAGACACTGTCTTTTGTGTTACAGACATACACCGAGGCCTGAATTCTCATTACCAATGTTTGCTCTAATAGAGCTTCAATCTGCAACAGCATAATACGGTCACTGGGAAGTCAAGAACAGGGCCAATTGGTTGACCTTCTGGGGAGAGGCTGGGCTGCTCGGATGCTGAGACCGTGGAGGGTTCATGGGTTCTGAGGAGCAGATCATGCACTAGGGCGGCCTGCTCAGCTCCAGCGTCTGTAGCCCCGGTGAGCTTGAGCATTAGGGAGTCCCTGGATATTCATGTTGGGGTGTGGAGGAGGAGACTCCAGCTGTGTTTGATTTCCTGTCCTGCTGGAAACGGAAACTTCATAACCAATTAGAGAACAGAATGGATTTCATCTTATCCATGGGGATAAACTGGAACCCAGCCCTCGCAAACAAGGCCCACCGGGAATAAGATTCCACATTGGGGCAGCAGCCTTCCTTGTCACTTTCTGTTGCAACCTACAGTCCTAACCTAGTCATATTATTTAATTTTTTTTACTCTGTGAATCATGCCGTCCTGGGAGAGAGTGAGATGGAGCAAGGACACCCCTCTTAGGGGCCTGCCAGGCACTCTCCCTAGCATGGAAATAAAGGAAAACCTTGAGTTCCTTCAAGGGAAATTCCAGGCACCTCGCTGGCCTTGAGAAGTACATGGAGCAGCTTGATAAGCAAGAAGGTGATTGTAGAACAATAGCCAAGGAAGTTAGAGCCTCAAGATGTTTAGTTTCTTGTAAAGACTACAGATAACATCCTTTTTTGAGATGGAGTCTTGCTCTGTCACCCAGGTTGCGGTGTAGTGGTGCAATCCTGGCTCACTGCAATCTCCAGCACCTCCTGGGTTCAAGCGATTCTCATGCATCAGCCTCCCAAGTAGCTGGGACTACAGGTGTGCACCACCACGCCCACATTTTTGTATTTTTAGTAGACACAGGGCTTCCCCATGTTGGCCAGTCTGGTCTGGAACTCCTGACCTCAGGTAATCTGCCTGCCCTGGCCTCCCAAAGTCCTGGGATTGCCGGTGTGAGCCACCATGCCCAGCCAAGATAACATCTTACTATATGGCCCTGAGTCGATTTTCAGGAACCCAGACCCCCACCAAATAAAAAATGCCATCTGCTGGCTCACAGACGTTGGGTAAGAGAAACTGAGGCCTGAATTCTCATTACAAATGTTTGTTCTAAATTCCTTCCCTGGGGCGTGTGGCGGTGGGAGGGGGGTAGAAGGGGGTGTAGGGAGGTGCTGGAGGAAGTCACACCGATGGCCAGAACTAACATTCATTTCTGCTGACCCCGAATGTTCAGACAAAGCTTCGCCTCCTTAACCAATGACAAATCAGAGAACCTCTGAATCCACATTAAGCCCCTGCTTCCAGGTATCCTGGCTTTTTAGGTCAAAGCAATGTATAGCCTGCATGTATTATGGCTTTGCCTGTAACCTCTGCCTCCTTGCCATTGAAAACCCTCACCTACTGGCCACCCAGGAGGTTGGGTCTTAAGGCATCAAGGAGGTTGCTTGATGCCCTCTAAATAGCTCAGAATAAACGCCTCACTTCCTTACACTGCAATCCCGATGGCAGTGTTTGGCTTTACTGCACCGGGCCGGTGGACCTAAGTTGAGTTTGTTGGAGGCGTTCGAACCAGGGCAACTCCAGCTTGAGTAGGGGTGTGGTAAAATGAGGCTGAATGCTGCTGGGCTGCATTCCCTGATGGTCAAGGCATTCTAAGGCACAGGATGAGATAGGAGGTTGACACAAGATACAAGTCATAAAGACCTTGCTGATGAAACAGCTTGCCATAAAGAAGCTGGCCAAATTTTACCAAATCCAAGATGGCGACGAGAGTGACCTGGAGTGGTCCTCACTGCTACCTTCCCACCAGCGCCATGACAGTTTACAAATGCCATGGGAATGTCAGGAAGTTACCCTATATGGTCTAAAAGGGGAGGCATGAATAATCCACCCCTTGTTTAGCATATCATCAAGAAATAACCATATAAATGGGCAACCAGTGGCCCTCGGGGCTGCTCCGTCTATGGAGGAGCCATTCTTTATTCCTCTACTTTTCTAATAAACTTGCTTTCACTTTATGGACTCGCCGCAAATTCTTTCTTGTGCAAGATCCAAGAACCCTCTCCTGGGGTCTGATTCCAGACCTCTTTCCAGTAACAAGTTCAGTCACAAGAACCATTATCATATGCTTTCTATATATACACATATGTATTTTTTAATTGCTGAACTGGAGTCAAAGAGAAACCTTAGGATTTGCCTGAAGGAAGTCAAGATTTGTCCTTCTCGGGGTCCCTGTGCCAGCTTTGTAAAACCTCGGAGCTTTTCCCTCTGTGGGCTTCCTCAAGCAGAGAAGGGCTCTGTGGGTCTAGGACCCACTAAGTGGCTTCAACTGCAGCAGCTGCCCCCAGAAAGTTGATTTAAATGAACCCACACTTCAGAGGAAACCAGTACAATCCGAGTAAAGAAATAAAAAACAGGCCGGGGGCGGTGGCTCATGCCTGTAATTACAGCACTTTGGGAGGCCGAGGCGGGTGAATCACTTGATGCCAGGAGTTCAAGACCATCCTGGCCAACATGGTGAAACCCCGTCTCTACTAAAAATACAAAAATTACCTAGGCGTAGTGACATGCACCTGTAGTCCCAGCTACTCGGGAGACTGAGGCACTAGAATCGCTTGAACCAGGGAGGCAGGGGTTGTAGTGAGCCGAGATTGCGCCATTGCACTGCAGCCTGGGCAACATAGTGAGATTCTGTATCAAAACAAAAACAAAAACAAAAACAAAAGGCTAGGCACGGCGGCTCATGCCTGTAATCACCGCACTTTGGGAGGCCAAGGTGGGTGAATCACGAGGTCAGGAGCTCGAGACCAGCCTGGACAACATGGTGAAACCCCATCTCTACTAAAAATAAAAAAAAATTAGTTGGGCATAGTGGTGGGGGGTGGGGGGGCGCCTGTAATCCCAGCTACTCAGGAGGCTGAGGCAGGCAGGAGAATCACTTGGACCTGGGAGGCGGAGGTTGCAGTGAACCGAGATTGCGCCATTGCACTGCGGCCTGGGCAACACAGTGAGGTTCTGTATGAAAGAAAGAAAGAGAGAAAGAGAGAAAGAGGGAGGGAGGGAGGGAAGGAAGGAAGGAAGGAAGGAAGAAAACAATTGCTTGAAAGGGCTTTGCTTCTCCAGGGCATGCAGATCAAAGGACATTGGGTTGAATAATGAAACAGAAGAGCCTGTCTGAATTTACTAATGTGGTTGCACGTCCCATAATGATTGCAGTTGGCTCTCATTCAATTCCGTGGTGTATAAATTCTGCTGGCAATAGCTGTAATCGGGGTCAGGGATTTAGATAGTCTCTGTGTGTTCCTTTTTATCTTCTGCTCAGAGCCTGCTGGGAGCTGATTTTCTTCTTTAGAGCGAGGTAAATAATTCAGTGGGAAGCGGAGGTTTTGCTGTGGGTTGATTGCTCTCCTGTGCTGCGTGGCAGGGTTGATTGCTCTCCTGTGCTGCGTGGCAGCTGTGCTGGTGGCAGCTAATGTTCAGTGGGCAGTGGCTTTGACATTGCATTATTATTATTTGAGCAATGGTACTGTTCTTTGCTTTGCAAAATTGCTGTTTGTTATATTGACTTTCTGGGGTCATGGCCCCTGAAGCATTACTGAAAATCATGGACATGAAACAGATTTATTAATTGGAGAAAAGACATACAAATGTATTTAATGTGTATACACGGGAGCATTCAGAATGAAGACCCCAAGTTACAAGGGGAAATTGTCTATTTTTATGCTTTGGTTCAACCAAATCTGGACAGCTGTGTAGAAATAGGGTTGTACAAAAAGGTCCTGATCCAATGCTAATGGTCTGAGTGGGGAAACCCAGCCAGGCCTGTGTGTCTAGATTCTTCTTGGCCTCTCTCTCCCTCTTTTTTTTTTTTTTTGAGACGGAATCTCACTCTGTTGCCAGGCTAGAGTGCAGTGGCACAGTCTTGGCTCACTGCAATCTCTGCCTCCCAGGTTCAAGCAATTCTCCTGCCTCAGCCTCCTGAGTAGCTGGGATTACAGGCATGCACCACCATGCTCAGCTAATTTTTACATTTTTAGTAGAGACGGGGTTTCACCATGTTGGCCAGGATGGTCTCGATCTCTTGACCTTGTGATCTGCCCTCCTTGGCCTCCCAAAGTGCTGGGATGACAGGCGTGAGCCACCGCGCCCGGCCTCTTCTTGGCCTCTCCGAGCAGCGCTCCTTCCTTCCGGGTATGGGGCTGGGAGCTTCTCTGGGATGGGGGTCTTAGGACGCCCAAACAAGTCAGGTCAAGGAATTTCCTTATGGCCACTTTTTTTTTTTCGAGACAGATTCTCTCTCTATCACCCAGGCTGGAGTGTAGTGGCGTGAACTCAGCTCACTGCAAGCTCCACCTCCCGGGTTCAAGCCATTCTCTTGCCTCAGCCTCTCCAGTAGCTGGGACTACAGGGGCCCACCACCACGCCCGGCTAATTTTTTTGTAGTTTTAGTAGAGACGGGGTTTCACTGTGTTAGCCAGGATGGTGTCGATCTCCTGACTTCGTGATCTGCCTGCCTCGGCCTCCCGAAGTGCTGGGGTTACAGGCGTGAGCCACCGCGCCCGGCCTGTGCCACTCTCTGTACAGATAGGATAGAGGGAAAGTTAGAGTCCTGTTTTTAGGTTTCATGGCTGGCTTTGGGGGAAAGGTGTTCTTGTTTCTGGGACCCGCCTTGGGGAAGAGGGATTCTAGTTCCTTCAGTGCCTTAGGGGAGAATGGGACTCAGAGACAGGGGGGCTGGAGAAGTTCCGAGAGAAACTTCTGCTTCTGAGGCTGCTGCTGAGGCCTGCACTTGGCGGTATTGTTTCCTAATCCTGAACCACGTGTAGGTCTGAATCAACATAAAGAATTTGGGTGGGAGGCAGGGGAACTCCAATAAGAAGCATCTTTGAATCCGGCAGGGGTGGAATTTGGGCCTCAGAGGGGTTTGGTGACTGCAGGCTACAGAAGAATATGCTTCAAAGTATCACATGGCTGTATCACATGGCTTTGCTCCGAAGGGTCCCAAGCACAGCTTTACGGGGGGCTCATGTGTAACGCTCGGCCCTCCCATCCACCAACGGGAGCCACTTAATTGACATCTCCAGGATGCCAGCAACCGAGGACTATTGTCATAGTCCCAGCACAAAATGAGGCTGCTTTCTTCTTGGGGGTTTAGGGATCCCAGAACACAAGGATTCGATTAAAAGCCGCCCCGTCTTATGTTCCCAGTGGAAAATAAACCCCGTGAAAGCAATAGCGTCATATGCAACCCCGACCTTGGAGACAGAGACCCCAGAGTTAGCATTGCCTACCTGGGACATCTCCCAGCCCAGGGGTCTTACTCCAGGCCCACGAGGACCCAGCCGTGGCTTTGCTGCAACTTCCCTGGAGAGGAGAGAGGACAGGCGGCCCTGCCTGGGAGATAGATTTCCTGCCTGGCGTGCAGGACTGGAGACTGTCTCAGTGCCCAGGCCGCCTGATGCTGGCCGGAGTCCGCCTGGTTTATGTAACGAGGTCTGGGTGTGACCGACAACGGCCTCATGTGTGTGAGTCACGCATGCAGCAACTTCTGGCTGCAGTGCAACCCCTGAAACCAAGCAAAGCCTAAAACCCCCAGGCTCCACTTCCTCTGTGACACTCCCCACCCCCAATTCCTGTCATCCCTCAGGGTCATCCGGAGCATCTCAAAGCTGAAGGAGCCTCCGCTGCAACCTGGCCTCCTGCTGCAGGATGAGACGAGCTGTCTGCAGCCCTCCCGTGCCACCGCCTGTTTTATGCAACAGCATTTCAGAGAGGAAGGGCTGGGAGGGGAGAGATAACACCGAGGCCTTTGGTTATTTAGGGCAACAGCAGGGAGTGGCTGGGTGCACAGATTGGAGGAGATTAAGTGGTTGCTGAGGGGATGCCTGGAATTGCTGGGATGGGCAGAGATATAACACAGTGAAAGATATTGGTCAACGGTGAACACAGATTGGAATGTAAATTCTCAGCGTGTGTGCATAGCCGAGACACTTAACTTTGGGGTCCTGGACAGGTGTCTCGACTGGAACTGCTGGCAGCCTTGGAGGGGAGATGTTGCATGGGTCCAAGAGGCTGACGCAGTTCCTGTCCCCCAGCCCAGTCCGAGCAGCTTGGACCATGATGACCAACAGAGCTGGAGGAGGCCAGGTGCGGTGGCTCACGCCTGTAATCCCAGCACTTCGGGAGGCCAAGGCAGGTGGATCACTTGAGGTCAGGAGTTCGAGACCAGCCTGGCCAACATGGTGAAACCCTGTCTCTACTAAAAATACAAAAGTGAGCTGGGTGTGATGCCATGCACCTGTAATCCCAGCTACTCAGGCATCTGAGGCATGAGAATCGTTTGAACCCAGGAGGTGGGGGTTGCAGTGGGCTGAGATTGTGCCACTGCACTCCAGCCTAGGCCACAGAGAGAGACTCCATCTAAAAACAAAACAAACAAAAAGAAAACAACAACAACAAAAAAAATAGGGAGAGAGCTGGAGGGAGCAAAGATTGGCCAGGTTTTTCTTAAAGGCGAGCCTGTAGTGATCACTGGCAACGGAGAACATCACCTGAGAGGGACGTGGGGGCTCCCAGAGTTTGAGAGAAACGGCTGTGTGGGATTTGACCTGTGATGGCACCACCAGCTCCCAGCCTCCAGTCTGGGCCCAGGGGCAGCTGCTGTGCGCACCCTGGGCTCAGAGTCCCCCTTCCCTCCAAGGTTTGTGACTTTGTCCTGACTTAGGGACTCCTGTCTGGGGATGTGTCTTCTGCTCCGGAGAGGCCCTAATTGCCTCCACAAGGAGCAGCAAAGCCTGCCTGGGTGCCATGTGCCTGGAGCCGGGCCACAGGCTGTACGAATCTATGTTGGAGCCCTCGAACCTTCCCCCAGAGCAAGCATCACCCAGGCAGACAGATTTTTGGGAGGGAGACAGACATCAGAGCGGGGGAGACCCAGCACCGAGGGCTCACCTGGTTCCCCCAGGCTTAGCCTCCTCCAGGGCTTAGTGTTTGAGTGAGAGGTTGTCCCCCCTGGACAATTCGGCAGATTCTGACTCTGCTCCTGCCTTGCCCTGAACTTCCCAGCACCTCAGGTTCTTCCTTTGGGAAATAGGCATGCTGGTCATGCCAACATCCTCGGGTGGGCAGATGAGATGCTTGGGTACCTGGCATTACTGCAACAGAACTCGATGTATAGTAAGTGCTGATTCAATGTGCTCCTGGCTGCATCCTCTACTTCCTGATAAATTCTCTAGTGGTGTTTTCTCTACAAGGCTAGTACTGGCAGGGGGCAAGGGAGGAACAAGAGCAAGGTGTGCATATATGTCAGCAAGAGGGACCCTTCACCCTCACAAATTCTGCAGTGTGTTTTTAACGATGAGTCACAAAGATGTGAATGTTCTCTTCTCTCTGCTGCAGACACATTCATTAGGTTAACTGCTTTTGGATCAGGTAGGAACCTCGGCTTGTCCACACGGGTTGCTTCCTGACCCTGTATTTGTCAGTGTCGGCTAGCTGCTATAACAAACAGCCCCCAAAGAATTAAAAGTTTATCTCTTGTTTGTGTTGCAGCCAGGTGAGATGGCAAAGGTGTCCTATGCTCCATATAGTCTCTCAGGGATCCAGGATCCTCACATTGTTATGCTTCACCTTCTTCTAGGGCAGCCCCTCTCAACCTAGACTGTGTGTGTGTGTGTGTGTGTGTGTGTGTGTATGGGGGAAATGCCGGTCCTAAGCTGTGAGTGGGACAGTCCAGGAGAGAAGTCTGTGTGCTTGGAGAGAGGCTTCCTTCAAAGTTTCCTGGCCATGAGCAGGAATGAAGCTCTGACACAGGTTGCAGGTGGTCCTCGCAACAGAAAGTGGATTAGTGGTTGTCAGGGGCTGGGGAGGCGGGAGGTGAAGTGACTGCTGAATGGGGACAGGGGTCTTCTTTTGGGTGATGAGTGTGTTCTGGGACTAGATGGAAGTGGTGGTTGCATCTCCCACGTAGCTCATGGTCAGGTTGGTGTTAGTGCTCTAGGTGACCCTAGGCTTGCAGGAGGAGGGGAGCAGCGTGAGGTGAGGAACAAGGGGGATTCTGGCCTTTCTATCATGGGGTGACTTATGCCCTGTTTGCTCCCAATAGGTCAAAGAGACTTTGACTTGGCGGACGCCCTTGATGACCCTGGTAAGTGCCGATATTTCAAGGGGAGCCTTCTCTTTTCAGCTTGGATCTAACAGCATCAGCTGTGTAGTTACTTTGGGGTTGGATTGGGCCAGTGTTGGGAATTTCTTGGTGTTGAGATCTCTGTTCTTCACAGGATATTGCAGACGCCTTGAGACAAAACTTTACACACGCCCTGAAAGTCTCAGACTCATTTCTTTGTAGGTCTGTGCTTCTAAACCTGTGGTTTAGGAATATGCTAGTATTTTATTACTTTATTTTACTTTATTTTGTTGAGATGGAAGTCTCGTTCTGTTGCCCCGGCTGGAGTGCAGTGGTGCAATCATAGCTTACCACACAGCCTCGACTTCCTGGCTCAAGTGATCCTCCCACCTCTGCCTCCCAAGTAGCTGGAACAACAGGTGTGTGCCCCCGTGCCAAGCTAATTTTTTTCTTTTTTAATTTTTTCTTTTTTTTTTTTGTAGAAATGGATTCTCACTGTGTTGCCCAGGCTGGTCTTGAACCCCTGGGCTCAAGCAATCCTTCTACCTTGGTCTGTCAGAACGCTGGGATTACAGACGTGCCTCAACATGCCTGGCCCAGTTTCTGCTTTTCTTACATGTCAGTTCATATCCCTCATTGTCCCATACCCTGATCCCAATCCATGGCCTCCAATCTCCCCTCCCAGAGCACACTTCATTCCGTTCTCCCCTCAACTTCTCTGGTTACCTTCACTCACGGGGCTGTGAATTTTTCTTCTCCAGGGCACTGAGGACCTGGAATCTTCCCATTCTGTGTTTGCATCAGTCCAAGTTCAGCTGGAACCTTTCTGACTGACCAGAATGCTGAAAATATGCGTCCTGGGCCCTGCAGAAAGTCCTGCTTGAGGCAGATGGTCTAATTGAGATTCAGGTGTATTCAGACTGCGGTGGGTGGGAGAAAGGGAAAGATTTGGTTTCTAATGCAGGCACAATGGAATCAAACATTTATTTTGAAAGAAAAATAAACTTTTATGTACACAGAGGAAGAATCCATTGGGCTTTAGCATTGGGAACAACTGGTTGACCAGTGCAGTTACATAATGGTGTTTGTTGGAGGAAGAGAGAATGATAACCAGACCTGATCCTAAAAAGCCAACAATAAGGTGATAGGAACTCATCTCTCTCCCAGTTTTCTGCACACAGTGATGTTTTTACTAATAATTATCCTACAAAGCAGATACAAAATTGTTGTCAGTGCAACAGGAAAATGTAATGACTCACCCCAACATGGAGATGTCATTTCTCCCACGAAGTTAGAAAAGGTGAAGGTTGAATCCTACCCTGTCAAGGCAGATTGAGGGCTGGGGGTTGGAGGCAGGTGTGTGGTTGCAACCACTTTGGAAGCATTGGGGGATTCTCTCCAAAATTCAGACCGAGCGTGTAGCACCAGCATTTGGTTTGGATAGAGAATGGGGCATATCTGCAAGAGAACCCTGTGCAATAGTGAAGGAGGGGCTGGCTGGTAGGCTCAGACACAGAACAAGACATGTTATTGATTTGAAAGATCACTGACATGTGACCCAGGAGTTCCACTTCTAGACAGATACCCAAGAGAATTGGGAGCAGGGACTCAAACAGTCATTTGTGTACCCATGTTTGCAGCAGCAATATTCACAATAAGCCAAAGGTGGAAACAACCCAACTGTCCATCAGGGGATGAATGAATGAACAGAATGTGGTCCCTCCAGGCAACAGAATATTATTTGGCTGTAAAAAGGAAGAGGGTTCTGATGCATGCTACATGAGCCTTGAAAATGTGCTCAGTGAAAGAAGCCAGGCACAAAAGCCACAGGGTATAGGATCCCATTAACATGAAATGTCTGCAATAGGCAAATTCAGAGAGA
This sequence comes from Hylobates moloch, assembly GCF_009828535.3. NCBI lineage: Eukaryota > Metazoa > Chordata > Mammalia > Primates > Hylobatidae > Hylobates > Hylobates moloch. The sequence continues at coordinate 111,202 of NW_026652367.1, read as the reverse complement.
CAGAAAGTGGATTAGCAATTGTTGGGCTGGAAGAGGGGAGAAAAGGGAGGGACTGCTATGGTTATGGGGTCTCCTTTTGTGGGGATGAAACTGTTCTGGAACTAGATACAGGTGGTGATTGTACAATATTGTGAATATGTGAAACACCATTGAATTGTACTCCTTAAAATGTCAAATTTTATATGTGAGTTTCACATTGATTTTTAAAAATCACAGAAATAAACTTCCTTTCCACTCACCTGCTACTACCTTTTCATTGCTCACCTAGAGGACTGCCAGTGCCTGCAAACACATCTTTGAATGCATCGTTTTGCTACCAAGAGCCTCCCGTGAATGGGCAGACATGTGCCTGTTCATACACAGCCCTTCCTTATGGGAAGGAAACCCCAGTGCACAGGAACCACAGTCACCTGTATGGCGACTGTGGGGAACTCACTTTTCACTGTCTATACTGCCTGGGCTTTAAGAAACTCTGTGAGTGTATCACTATTTTAAAAAATCTTTATAATTTTACATTTTAAAAAGAAGACAGAGAAAGGAAGGATGGGAGAGAGGGAGGGAGGGTGGGAGGAGGAAGGAAGGGAAAAGGAAGAGAAGAAAGAAAAGAAGGAAACAATGAAAGGACGGAGGAAAGGAGGGAGGGAGGGAGGAAAAAAGGATGGAGGCGAGGGAAGAAAAGGAAGAAGAAAGGGAACGATGGAGGGAAGAAAAGGAAGAAGAAAGGGGAGGAGCTAAGAAAAGACTGAGGGGAAGGAAGAAGGGGAGGAATGAAGGAGGAAGGGAAGAAAGGAGGGGGGAAGGAAAGAAAGAAAAATGGGGGAAGAAAGGAGGAAGAAAGAAAAGAAAGAAAGAATAAGAGAAGGACGGAGGGAAGGAAGGAGAGAGGGAGAGGAGAAAGGATGGAGGGGAGGAAGGAAGAAAGGAGGGAGGGGAAGAAGGAAAGAAGTAGGGGGAAAAGGAGACAGGAAAGGAAGGAAGAAAGGAGAGAAGGAAGGAAGGAGAGGAGGAAGGAAGAAGGGAGGGCAGGAAGGGAGAGGGAGGTGGCAGGAAGGAGAAAAGGCGATGGGAAACCTTCAATTAAAATACAGGACAAGCGAAACCATATGCCCCGTTTGGAGCTTCAAGCTCTCCTTTTTGCAGTCTCTGCACCCCCAGTGAATGCCCCCACCACACACATAGCCCTGTGTTCCAGCTGCCTCCTACCAAGGCAATGCTAGGCTGTTATGTAAACCATGCTTTCAAATACGGTGTTTCCTCTGTTTGGAAGAAGTCTGGCCATTGCACAGCCCTGAAGCTCCAATTTTCCCAGCCATGGCCGACTCCACCTCCTTTGAGCCATCTTCCTCAAACCTCCTCCCGCCCTCGTCTGCCCATCCACACTGCAAACCCAGGTTCACTGAGCAGGGCAGTCACAGGCTGCACCCTGAGCACTCCTGACCTGATATCCACATCCATGCAATACATGTTTGCTGAATGAATAAACGAGTGAATGAAAGAAAGTGAGATAAGCCATCATTCTGGAAGCTGCAAGTCTTTCTCCTTCTTTTCTTTTGCCTCCCCCTGCCTCACCCTCCACCGTCCAGCCCTGTGGTGGCTCTATGGGCAGGTGGCTCACTTACTTGTCTTGGATGTTCTCAGCTATTTCGGCCATCCTGTGGGCATCCTCACAGCCTCAAGGGTGGATTGTTTTTGAATGGATTTTAAGGGTGTTTTCTTGCCTTTTTTCTGAATTCAACGTGGAATTTGTGTCCATATCATTTACTTTGTATGGCTTTGTCACTCCCTTTTCATCTTTCGTCAGGGCATTCATGGCCTTTCTTCATGCTTCCAATGAATCTTCAATGCATATTGCATTTATTTTCTCTCTTTGTTCACAGAACCCACCAAGAAGCCAAACTCAGGTGAGTGACTCTTTGGCTGGGAAAAACTGAGGCAGCATCCTTGAACTGATGCTTATGGAGGGATGGTTGAGGATATTTTACAGAACTGTGGGGTGTATGAAGGAGATGCAACAACTGTACCAGATAGCAAATATTGAAAGCAAAATGTGGTGATTAGGGAAATGCAAATCACAACCACAGTGAAGCACCACTTCATACCCACTGAGATGGCTAAAATCTAAAATGGAAAATAACAAGTGTTGGCAAGGATGTGACAAAACTGGAATGTTTGTACATTGCTGGTGGGAGTCTAAAATGGTACAGCCACTGTGAACAAATGCTTTGGTGGATCCTCAAAAAGTTAAATACAGGATTACTCTATGAACCAGCAATTCCACTCCTAGGTATGTACTCAAAATAATTGAAAACAAGGGTTCCAAGAAAAATGTGTACACAAATGTTCAGAGCAGCACTATTCGTTATAGCTAAAAGGTAGAAATAACTCACATGTTAATCAGTGGAAGGAATTGATAAACAAAATGTGGTCCATTCACACAATGGAATATTATTTAGCCTTGAAGAGGAATGAAGCACTGAAAATTGATACAAAGTGGTTGAGCCTCAAAAACATTTTGCAAAGAGAAAGAAGCCAGACACAAATGATCACATAGTGTATATTTTTATGAAGATGAAATTTCAAGAATAGATGAATCCCTAGAACCAGAAGCAATGTCATGACTGGCAGGGGCTGAAGGGGAAAGGGAGAGTGACTGCTTGAGAAATTCCAGGTTTCTTTTTGGGGGAACGAAAGTGTTCTGGAAGTACACAGAGGTGACGGCTGCACAACACTGTGAATGTTCTAAATGCCCCTGAATTATTCACTTTTAAATGGTTAATTATATGTAAAATTTGCTTCAATTTATGTATTTATTTATTTTCAATTAAAAAGGTAACCTTTGGCCGGGGGCAATGGCTCACACCTGTAATCCCAGCGCTTTGAAAGGCCGAGGTGGGCAGATCATCTGAGGTCAGGGGTTCGAGACCAACCTGGCCAACATGGTGAAACCTGGTCTCTACTAAATATAAAAAATTTAGCTGGGCATGATGGCACATGTCTGTAATCCCAGCTACTCGGGAGGCTGAGGCAGGAGAATCACTTGAACCCGGGAGGTGGAGGTTGCAGTGAGCTGAGATCATGCCACTGCACTCCAACCTGGGTGACAGAGCTAGATTCCGTCTCAAAAAAAAAAAAAAAGAAAAAGAAAAAGAAATAACTCCCGGGCTGGGCGCGGTGGCTCACGCCTGTAATCCCAGCACTTTGGGAGGCCGAGGCGGGTGGATCACAAGGTCAGGAGATCGAGACCATCCTGGCTAACACGGTGTGTTGTACCCAAGTGAGTTAAAAAACGCCACACTTTGAGACGAATTAAGAGTCATTTATTAGCCAGCGACCGAGAGACGGCTAACGCTCAAAATTCTCTCCGCCCCGAGGAAGGGGCTTGATTAACTTTTATATCTTGGTTTAGGAAGGGGAGGGGGGGTCTAGTTAAAACAATTTTACAGAAGTAAAGTAGGCAAAAAGTTAAAAGGATAAATGGCTACAGGAAAGTAAAGAGTCCCAGGTGCAGGGGCTTTAAGACTATTACAAGGTGATAGACGCGGGGCTTTGGGCGTTACTAATCAGACGAATTCCTGGGGACTGCGGGTACAGCTCGCCACGGTATCTTATCGGTGAATTGCATCCTTGGATGTGCTGGGATTCAGCTTGCACGAGGTAAGTCCTTGAGGAAGGGGCTGCCAGTGAAAGAGCCAAGATGGAGTCAGTCTGGCTCTCTTAGCTAAGGGAGAGTCCATTCAGGTGGGAACAAGGCTGGGTGAGTAAAGGAAAGGGAGAGTCTAAAAACAGTTAGTAAAAACCAGGTTGGGCATTACAGGTGAAACCCCGTCTCTACTAAAAAATACAAAAAAATTAGTCGGGCGTGGTGGTGGGCGCCTGTAGTCTCAGCTACTTGGGAGGCTGAGGCAGGAGAATGGCGTGAACTCAGGAGGCGGAGCTTGCAGTGAGCCGAGATCTTGCCACTGCACTCCAGCCTGGGCGACAGAGCGAGACTCCGTCTCAACAACAACAACAAAAATAAATAAAAATAACTCCCAGACTTCCGGCAGACTCCTTGACTGCCATGAGAGATGTCAGGAAGTCGATGGACGGGTGTTTATAGGTTGTTCAGGAAATGTTCACTATCAAGCAAGAATTGAAAATTCTAAAAAAAATGGAAATTTCTAAAAAAAAAAAAAAAAGTCAATTAGGCCGGGCGAGGTGGCTCACGCCTGTAATCCCGGCACTTTGGGAGGCCGAGGTGGGTGGATCACAAGGTCAGGAATTTGAGACCAGCCTGGCCAATATGGTGAAACCCTGTTTCTACTAAAAATACAAAAGTTAGCTGGGCATGGTGGTGTGTGCCTGTAGTCCCAGCTGCTTGGGAGGCTGAGGCGGGAGAATCGCTTGAATCCAGGAGGCGGAGGTTGCAGGGAGTGGAGATCATGCCACTGCACTCCAGCTTGGGCGACAGAGCAAGACTCAGTCTCAAAAAAAAAAAAAAAAAAGAAGTATATTGGTTTGGTCTGGAAAGGTGGACCACTTGAAGCAAAGGCAGGAAGACTGGAAGCAGGGAGAGGGTATAGGTCACAAACAGGTGAGAGACAAAACAGTTGCCTTCTTTTGAGTTTCTGATTAGCCTTTCCAAAGGAGGCGATCAGATATGCATCTGCCTCAGTGAGCAGAGGGGGGACTTTGAATAGAATGGGAGGGAGGTTGGCCCTAAGCAGTTGCCAGCTGGACTTTTCCCTTTAGCTTAGTGACTTGCAGGCCCCAAGATTTATGTTCCTTTCACAGTGTATGAGTGAGAGCACTTGGAAACTGACAGTGAAAGTGTGGCAGGCCAGGTCTCACTAACACAGGCCCCCACAACACCTGTTTCAGTATTGACTCAGTTGTTAAATATTAAAAGCCAGTATCCTTATACAAAGGCTGGAATGTAAAAAAGCCCACCAAGAGTTTTTTCCAGGCCTTTCCCGGGCCTTAAATCATGACAAAATAATGAAGGAATTCTTAACAGGACCCATTTAGGATTAAACAAGTTTTACTGGGGGTCTGCAGAAACTCCCCAGGCCTCCAATAATGAGTTTGTTGGGACTTTGAAGGAACTCTGCAAACCTCCATGATTTAGCAGGAGACAGTATAAGGGTAATCACCTCAGCACCTGGACCCATTAGATTAAGTCAATTTACTGAGGCTCCTGAGGAAGGTCCTCAGGACTCAGACCTTAGTTATAGATTAAAAGAAGTTAAGGCGGGTGCGGTAGCTCACGACTGTCATCCCAGCACTTTGGGAGGCCAAGATGGGCAGATCACAAGGTCAGGAGATGGAGACCATCCTGGCTAACACAGTGAAACCCTGTCTCTACCAAAAATACAAAAAAATTAGTTGGGTGTAGTGGCGGGCACCTGTAGTCCCAGCTACGTGGGAGGCTGAGGCAGGAGAATGGCGTGAACCTGGGAGGCGGAGCTTGCAGTGAGCCAAGATCATGCCACTGCACTCCAGCCTGGGTGACAGAGCGAGACTCTGTCTCAAAAAAAAAAAAAAAGTTAATCACTTATGTCATTAGACAAATGCGCACTTACACATAGACGTATAACTTAGAAGGTGTGTAAGCTCTGAAAAACTTTGTCATTTTGAGTTGGTCTGGTGATATTATCTACATGCCTTCTCCCTGTAACCACTTACAGAAATAAAAACCCTCTTCCTTCTCAGTTCATCTTCATAGCATTATTGGGCCACAAAAAAATAGCAGCCTGACCCTCAATTTGCTCAGGAAAGACAAGGGAACTTGGCAACACTCCTTACACTTCAAAGAGAAGGCTCAAGGCCATTAAGAAAGACCTGTTGGGGTGCCATCCTTCCATCTGGCTTAGTTAGTTCTTAAAAAGATTTATATATACCTCAAAAAACAGAGGGGAAAATACTAGTTTTCTGAAGGTGGTACTCTAATGAAAAGTAGGAGGGAGGATTACTTTCTTACTTGACAACAAGGCAAACTCAAATTACATATATTTTAGACTTACAAAAATTTTCTGGACAAATATGAAGAACACTATTAAACTCTAACAAACAGCAATCCAGAACTCTTTTTTTGTTGTTGTTTTTGCTAAATGTATTTGTAGTTCTGTTAATTTCCCTACTGTAATCTACCAACTTTATGTGATCTCATCTAAAAAGCAGAACTTTCTGGTCATTTGTAAAGAGCATAGAGATTTTAAGGAACATCAGCAATATTCGAATTCAAGAAAACTGGTTATAACTTAGAAATTCTGAGGAAGAAGAGTAATGAGGGCTAACTTGTTCTAGCAGAAAATCAAATATATTTTTATGACCACTTTATTTTAACTACATACCTTCATTCTGTGGTTAAAATTTAAGACACTAACAATTCCAAATTTTGGTGAGCATATATAGCAATGGAAAGCTCAGACATTGCTGTGGCAGTGTGAAACAGCACAAAAACCCTGGAAAATTCTTGGAAATATACACACAAAATTAACTGAGCTGAAAATTTCACTCCTAGATGCTGCCCCAGGTTCATTAAAAACAGATGTCCACTTAGAGACTTGAGCTCCACTGTTGATAGCAGCTTTATTAATAAAAGCCTCAAGCTCAAAATAGCCCAGTGTTCACCAACAACAGTGTACACAAACTGCGGTAAATTCATGCAAATTTCAACCTGAATGAAAGAAGCCAGATGCCCTTCAGAATATAGCTCCGTTGATATAAAGCCTTGAACTCGCCCGGGCGTGGTGGCTCACGCCTGTCATCCCAGCACATTGAGGGGCTGAGGCGGGCAGATCATGAGGTCAGGAGATCGAGACCATCCTGTTTAACATGGTGAAACCCCGGCGCTACTAAAAATACAAAAAATTAGCCGGGCGTGGTGGCAGGCACCTGTAGTCCCAGCTACTTGGGAGGCTGAGGCAGGTGAATGGCGTGAATCCAGGAGGCAGAACTTGCAGTGAGCTGAGATTGCGCCACTGCACTCCATCCTGAGAGACAGAGCAAGACTCTGTTTCAAAAAAAAAAAAATTAATCTGTCAATTGCATGACAGAAATCATGCAATTGACAGAGGAATTGCAGAAGGGCACAGGAAATTTTAAGGGTTGAAGGAATGATGTAAATAGCTTGTAACCTAGTTGGGGTGATAGTTACTCAGGCATATGCATTTGCCAAAGTTCATGCATCTATCAATAAAAGATCTGTGCACAGTATCTCATGAAGATTTTTACTCTTGACATTATTACATAGTCCAATATGAAGTAAAATATTAATTAAATTTCTTGAAATACTAGAACTCTGATAACTACCCTTTGTAGAAACAAATCTTTGTAGAAACAAATCTTTGTGGAACAGATTTGGAACAAATATGGAAATTCATGTATTTCACATCATTAAAGTCGTGACATTGCACAGTAGTGGGAAAAACATTACCCAGTTCAATGCCTAATGAAATAATATCTAATCATGAATATCTACATTACTCTTTCACTAAAATATTTTTTAGATGGAGCAATTACTTTCAGGTTAATAATAGCAAATATTTAGTTAATTCTTCACTAATGCTGATGTCTGTTCTAAGTATTTCTTTTTTTCTTTTCTTTTCTTTTTTTTTTTTGAGATGGAGTCTCACTCTGTCTCCCAGGCTGGAGTGCAGTGGCGCCATCTCGGCTCACTGTAAGCTCCACCTCCCGGATTCACGCCACTCTCGTGCCTCGGCCTCCCAAGTAGCTGGGACTACAGGTGCCCGCCACCAAGCCTGGCTAATTTCTTGTATTTTTAGTAGTAGGGAGTTTCAGCGTGTTAGCTAGGATGGTCTCAATCTCCTGACCTCGTGATCCACCCATCTTGGCCTCCCAAAGTGCTGGGATTACAGGCGTAAGCCACCGCGCCCAGCCTGTTCTAAGTATTTCTTATATACACTCACTTATTTAATACTTGTGTACCTTAATTCATGTAGCCTTCACATCTCTTCATGGGTAGGTTTTACTAGTAAATAGCGTTTCAACTAACAAAATTATTACAGAATTGAAAAAACTGAGACTCAGACAGTGAAGTAAATTTTTCAGGCTGAAGCCTGTAAGTGGCACTCAAGTGAGCCAAAGCTGAAGGGTTTACCTCCTAGAACCCGTGTTCTTTATTCAGTACCAAGCTCTCTCTTAATGTATTTTAAGTGTTGGCATTTTAAAATATAGCAAACATCCATTGGCAGCCAAAGCACACTTGATGCTTATAGTTAGAATTTGTTTTTCTATTGATGTTTGTTTAAACATCACAAAAATACAAAAATGCTTCATTTCAGTAATTCCTAAATAAACCATACATAAAGTATCAATTCCTCTCCTGGGAGTGTGCTTCACAGAAATTCTTATAAATGTTCTCCATTGTACATGTATAAGAATGTATAAAAAACAGCGCTGTTTGTAATAATTGAAACCAGAAAGTGTCCATTCATTTGTCCAACAAAAATAGAATAAAATATGCACAGCAATTTTTTCTTAAAAATTCTCATTTGGGCAGCATATATATTAAAATTAGAATGATATGGAGAAGAATAACATTGCCCTTGTGCCAGGAGGGTATTCAAATGTGAAGTCTTACATATTTTTGGGAGTAGAATTGTGGCTACCCTCTAGTAGGGTCAGGTGGAGAGATGAGTATTGTTATTCAAAAATTATAATATTTCATCTAGGTAGAAGCAATTAGTTCAGATCTATTGTACAGCATGTTGAATATAGATAATAAGAATATATTGTATGCTTGAAAATTGCTAAGAGAGAACAATTTAAATGTTCCCAGTGCAAAAGGAAAGGGAAGTATATGAGGTAGTAGATACATTAGCTTGATTTAGTCATTCCACAATGTATACATGCATGAAGACATAATTTTTAATAATCTGAAAACTGCCAAAATTTATTAAGCAAAAGAAGCTCCACATAATATTTTGTATATATATTTATTCACATTGTTAAGGAAAAATAGCATTCAGTGATACTTGTTCAAACTTAGTAAGGAAGACTATTCAGGACCAACAGCACAGCAATGGGGTCTTGCACTGGGGGAGAGATTGGCCTTAGCTCCAAATACAGCTGGGCAGGTGGGGATTTATAGCCAAGGAGCAGGGAGTAGGGTCAATGGATGGACAATCACTAAGAGAAGACATCACGGATAAGGTGGATTCTTGCTGAAGACAGGCTAGGCTGATCAGACATCATCTAGAGGGTGGTGGAGGATGAGGAACCTGGTCAGGGTGATCGATCAAGTGTTGAGGGTGATCAGATATGCGGTGGGGTACAGTCTTGCTAACCTGGCTTAGGAGAGTTCTTTGCCAAAACTGAGTTTGTCAAGGAGGTGCACAGGCGAGTCTAGGAGAAGGTTCAGAAACCTGACTAGAGTTTGGTCAAGCAGAGAATCTGTGTGAGAGGTTAAAGAAAAGGAAAATGAATGTATGGTAATGAAGGTCAGAATGGGTGTTATTTTTGGGAGAGTGAAAAGAGTGGTTTTAAATATTACAAAGTAGTTTTGAGTCAGTGTTTAAAAGGTAATGGGCAATATACAGTTCTCATTTGGCATAAAGCTCAGATTAAGTAATATTGTCTCTGGAATAAAGTGGCTTATGAATTAACAGCTTTTTTTAAACCCTGAACTTTGAGAAACATGATATCCATCTCTAATATACACTCTTTTAGTGTTTGAGTTTTATTATTTAAGGTAATGTGTCTGAAAAGTTTTGAAATATTGGAAAGTTGACTTTGATACATACCATTAATTTTGACTTTTGATTTATTTTTATTGTAGAAAAATTTATTTGTAATTTATAGTTTAAACTGTGGTTTATAGTTATTTGTAAACTTCTAGTTTTCTGCTTTAGCTTATATGCAAATTTTATGAAGTCTTGGCATTAAATTTTTATTTAAATCCCATCAAATTAAACCAGTTGGGTCACCAGCCCCTGTCCTTCCATCTCCATAATCTGGGTAGTTGGCATTCTCAACATTCCATCTGTATTTTTCATTCCATAGGCTTAAAAGCTAATAGGCCATGGAAACAAGTAGATTGCCATTTTGAGAGATAGTTTTCAGAAGAAAGGCAAAATGATGAGTTTCATAAAGATATAAAAATGACAATGAATTAAAGACTTTGTTTTACCAGAGGCATTTTATAACTAGTTGAAAGGAAATGTCAACCGTTTGGATTTATATGGAGTAAAGGAACTGAATTGCAAGTGGAGGCAAAACTGGTTTTTCCACAGCGTGAAGGGGAGAGAAAGAAACAAGTTTGATCCTGCTTACATATCCGTTCCTTAGTTACCTGCAATTTATAGAGACGTACAAAGTAGCTGAAAGACCAATGAATACATGGTATAGAAAGAACTGCTTTAACATGCTGCATATAGAAGTGTGATTTTTTTTTTTGTACGATTTTCAAGTGTTTCTCATTAGAGTATTTAAAGTAAACCACAGTGTCCCTTTGTATCAAGTTAGTACTCTGTTAAACAGCCACAAACATAGGCGGGCTCGTTTCTGGATGTCTTATTTCTTTGCATGTTTCTTGTTGACACAACTTGTCTTGAAATTAAGTTTAAAGTGAAATGCCAGTAAAACTGAAATGAATAAGGCCTTTATTAGCCAGAGAAAAGAAAACAATATTGAAACTAAACATAAGAAAGTGAGGGCTGTAAGTTATCGTAAAAAGGAGCATCTAGGTAGGTCTTTGTAGCCAATGTTACCCGATTGTCCTACAGCTTCGTCGAGTGGCTGTAGTGGTCCTGTTGCTGCGGTGAGCTGGCTGTGTTGATGGGCGGTAAGTGGCCTAGCTGGTGCTCCATTCTTGAGTGTGTGGCTTTTGTACAGTCATCCCTGTACAACCTGTTGTCCAGTTGCACTTTGCTGCAGAGTACCGAAGCGGAATCTGCAGGAAGCAAACTGCAACTCTTCTGCAGCATCTTCGCCTTCCGACGAGGTCGATACTTATAATTTGGGTATTTCTCTCTGTGCATGGCCTGTAGTTTCTGTGCCTCCTGGAAGAATGGCCATTTTTCGGCTTCAGTAAGCATTTTCCACTGGTATCCCAGCTGCTTGCTGATTTCTGAGTTTCGCATTTTGGGATTCTCTAGAGCCATCTTGCGCCTCTGATCGCGAGACCACACGATGAATGCGTTCATGGGTCGCTTCACTCTATGCTGGACGCTGACTTTACTGTTTTCTCCCGTTTCACACGGATACTTAGAGTTACAGCTTTCAGTGCAAATGAAGGAAGAGCTTCTCCGGAGAGCGGGAGTATTCTGTTGCACAGCTGGACTGTAATAATCACTGTTGAATACGCTTAACATAGCAGAAGCATATGATTGCATTGTCAAAAACAAGGAGGATGCGACAAAATTGAAAGGTGCCAGAGTTCAAAACTTATTTTACTATCCAAAACTCACTTCTGCCAGATTCTTTGTTACGTTAACTTTTGTAATGAAACTTTAATTTCTCCGCCCCCAACACCCCTCTCAACCCCGCCCAACCAGCCTACCCCCTAGAGCCCTGACAATGTATTCATTCTCAAGCAAAACATGGTAATTCAGTAACATTGACTACTTGCCCTGCTGATCTGCCGCCCTGACGGCTCTACTACTCTCCTGAAAAATGCAAATTTGACTTAATCACCAATTTTTTCATTGACCTTTTATGTCAGAGAATGAGAGGACACAAAAAGCTATATCAATTATCATTATCGATATATGTGCATGTTATCTTTAAAAAACAAAGCTTAATGAGAACCTAATTGTGTTAACCACACACATACATACATAACTGCATATTGAATTTATAGTAATTATTATCGCTTTTTCTTCACTTCTATTTAAAGAGTAATTGAAAATTCTATACACATTTTTCACAGGGATTAAGTATCAGAATATTAACATATACTTACAAGTATTTTATTCCCAACTTCTAGGATGGCTAACATTTGACTTTTAAAAAAGTAATTGTTTCGTTTAGAGAAAAACAGATGACCTAACAACTCAAAACAGTTTCAGTGAAGTGTTAAGACACAGAGGACACAATTCTTTTATTTGCAGATTGTATAGTGGGATATTTTGAAGTCATTCTCTTCACTGTCACACAATTAGCAATTTAAAAAACAATCTTTTACAAGTCTAAATTAAATTTCCATTCACAACTAGTAAATTACAGCCATCAGTTTATCATATTTTACATTTTAGTTCAACCTCCTTCAAAATTTAAAAGTCACAGTTTACCAAACTAGTGAATAACTCTCCTCAATAAATCTTAAAGTCTTATGAGAAATGACAAGATTTCTTTGATGAAATAAAATGGGAGGAAAGTCCCTCCACTCACCAATGTTTTAATGCCATATTTGCAAAACAGGAGTAACAACTACACGTTACATAGTACACAGAACCTATTAATAAAAATAAACTCTCAGCAAAACTGAATGATGCCAAAATTCCTAAGATAATAAAATAAAAATCCCATAAAATATGAAAAGAGTTCATAGAACCAAACGTGGTTGGTTTGTGCGGTAAATGTTATAATGAATTAATATCAGAAACTTAAAAAAATTAACTATAGTCCATGAAAAGAAAAATGTGAAAACTGTAATTTGTATCCTAGTTATCTAATAAAGTTTAGTATTTAAGATACAAAATTTAGTATTCATTATACAAAGTGGAAATATAGTTGACTCAAGTTAAAACGTGTATCTTAATAGCAAATAAAATGGTTAAATTGCAGTCATACACACAAACAGATTTTCTACAACTGGAAATCCCTTAAAAGATGAGAAAAAACATACCATTTCAAAACCTGACATCAAAATAGCAAAAAATGACACAAGGCACCACATAGTGAACCTTGAAAATGTTATACTGTGTGAAAGTCAGATACTGAGTGAGAGGCCAGATACTGAGTGATTCCATGTATATGAAATATCCAGGAAAGGCAAATGAATAGAGACCAAAACCAGATTAATGGTTTCTAAGGACTGGATGAAAGAGGTTGTGGGGAGTTACTGCTGGTCGATGCACGGTTTCTTTTGAGGACTGATAAAATATGCTCTGGAACTAGAGAGAGGTGATGGCTGTACAACATGGTGAACCAACGAGTCAGAGAAACTGAAGTCCTAATAAAGAGTTTGTTGGCAGTTTTAGAACTGGAATTCGAGATACAGATTCCAGAAGCATCTGATATTGTGTCGTGACCGGCTGTTTTGAGAGACAGTTTTTAAAGGAAATAAGAGAAAGTTGGTACTCATTAGCTTACTTACAACCTATTATCTTAATTGGTAATGAAGGGTTATCTTAACAGTTCATGGGTTTCTATGCAAAAGTCCTTGAATCAGGGGTTTGGGGAAAAAGTCAGTTTTCACTATAAAGTCTTTTAATAAGTGGCAGCAATTTTTGTCTGCAGAATCTGCAAGTACATTTTGCCGTCAGGCAGTTGCAAGATGGGTTTCAAAAACAAAATGTTGTTGCTATGGTTAGCTCTTGTTGCCTTCGTTCCCCGGTACTATTAAATCGTCCACTTTAAGAGGGATAAAGTGGCGTCGCACAAGAGCGAGGATGGAGAGCGGCGACTAGGCGGCTATCGAGAGGTACAGCGTCCAGTTGCGCCCAGCCACATTGCGGGACGCCGCCCCCCGCCACACTACACCTGATACCCTGCGGCCAGCCACGGTGCGGCGCTTCATTACGTCTGCCATCCGCCAGGGCCCCAAGGGACTCTAAGTGTCGTTTCGGGGCCGCAGTCTACGGGGCGAGGAGGTGGCGGTGCCGCCCTGCCTCGTGGGAAACGTGATGGTGACTGAAGAGGAGGAGGTGTCGATGGGCAAGCCAGACCCCTGGCGGGGTTCCGGGAGTGACAAGAAAAGGAGCCTCTGGTGCGGGACTTCGACCGCTTCCTCGGAGCCACTACCAGCTTCAGCCGCTTCAAGCTGTGGGGCATGGAGGCCATCCCTGGCCCGGAAGCCAAAGTGCGTGGGGCCTTAACTTGGCCCAGGCTCGCGGCAACGATTCACGCGCAGGTGCCCAAGGACACAGAACCAGAGCTTGAAATTCAAAGCCGCGAACCCTTCACAGCAGTAAACCAGCTCTTCACTTTGGAGCCACTGGTTCCATCACCCCAATAAAGGAGCTCTTCACAGCACACACTCACACACAAAAGACAAACTGGTGAATTTTATATTCTTATATACATATATCAAACCATCTGTATATTTTTAGAGGCAAAAAAGACCTCCCAGATGAATATATTACAGGACGGCGTGTGTGACGAGACTCACTTGGGGGTGGCAGTCAACAAAATTTAAATAAAGACACAAGATTTTATTATTTTTCTGTGCACAGCTCCTACGATAGTGTGTGACATGTAGTAGTTCTCAGTATACTTCTCTGATACTTTAATTAACGAAATGTGTAAACATGCCTCTGGGTTCAGAAAAAGAAACTCAACCACTGAAAAAAAAAAAAAGGAAAAACAAAAGCGTTGGTTCTCCTGTAAAGTAACAAACCTTCCACACAAAAATAAGGGTGCAGGGGGAGGCTGAGAGCATTTAATTTACCTCTGTAATATCATATCAACAGATTTTAATCTCTCAACCAGGGCTAATAATTCATTCACTGTCTCTAGGGGGACTACATTAACAGTTCTTCCAATATTGGGCATTTATATCAGCAGCTAACCAAATGCTTACCTGAGCGCCTGAGTGATCCCAATTTCTGGAACGCTATTCCTTTCTCTCAAATTCAGTAAATAAAAAGTTAAAGTGCTATATGGTTTTATATGAGTACAACCTTTAAGATTCACTGATGACTATTTCTCAACAGTTGTTAAATACTTTTACATCAGTTAGGCCCACAAGCAATCTTAAGTGGTAGGAAGTTAGCTGGTCCTGTCAATGTTAAATCCAAAGGGGCTTAACCAAGAGCAAAAGTTGCCAAACTAAGGGATTTTTTTTTTTAATCTTAAGGTATGGTAAGAAAAATGTTCAAAGACATTAGATTCAAATAATTTCACACAGATCCTGGTTCATTTTTACATCAGAATAAAAATGAAATGAATAATGAAATAAAAATGAAAACTGAAGAATAGTAACTTAGATTGGTCCAATGCAATTAATTGCATTTGAGGTACATTAAGGTATTTTATGCTCATTAGTTAAATACCCTTTGTAGCCCTAATTTAATTTCTATGGTGTATGCAAACACAGTTTAACACTGCATACAGAATAAAACCCACAACATTTTATACTAATTTATTTATTTTTTCTCCTCACAAGATGTGCTTTGGTGTTTCTTCAAATTCAGGGATGAATGCAACAAAAATGTTGTGAATATTACTCCACTCATTCTCTCTAATTTGACCTCAAGATATTCCCATCAAAGTACAAATATATGTGGTCATAAACCATCCCCCATAAATTGTATACTAGACATAGTTGACTATTCTAAGTCCACTTATATGTTCATTTATCCTGCAGCTTGGCGATAGGCTGTTTTTTGAAGTCACCAAAGACACAAACAACCAAAGAAAAGGTAAATACAATGCACAACAGCAAAATTTAAAGCTTTTGTGAAAGGACACTTACAAATAAAAAGGTGTAATAGAATAATCCTAAACTTAGGATTTTTAGACTTGTAATTATTTTTGGGACTTTAGAGTCAAATGTCCTTTCAAGATGTTGGGTTTGTTTTGTTTGCATGTTTTTTATTTTAATCATGCTAAATTCATGGGCCATATTTTCAAAATCTAATTCTCAAAGAGTTAGAATAGTCTTCTGATTTGGTAGGTAGAAATTAATGCTCACTTTAATTGCTAGGTTCTACTGTTTCAAGACTTAATCAGATAAATCACCTAGTAACTGATGCATTTAAACGTGATCAATTTTATTGGCATCTTTTTTTCCCAGGGATAATCTAATTATTTTCGGGTGGGTGGATGAAGTAGGGTGCAGTGGGAAATAGAATGATCTCCTACCTGAGCCGAAGAACCTTACAAATGCATATCTACTATATGTAAGTTAAACTATACGTAAACAAAATAGTTTACAACTTTAAAATAATGCTGCCTGTTTTTTTCTCTAACCTCACTTGAATTATTTTTCTTTTAATTTATTATTTTGATTTTTTCAAAATATAGGAAATTGCCTCTAAAAACAAGGTTTCAATCTTGGGAAGAAATTCCTCATAGACTGAAGCATTTTTTTTTTTTTTTCAAATCAGTTGTAACTAATGGTCTTAAAATCACATTGTGGCTAGCCAGGCCTGAAATATGTAAACAGAAAACAGATAACATCCACAATTTTCCTTTCTTCCTTGAAACAAAGAGGTAACTTCACTCTTTTCATTTACCTTCTGATGCACAGGTATGAGCTTCTCTTTTTAGTTCTTCTAATCAGCTTAGATACTACATGTTATAGCTTGTTTCTCTCCATAAAATGAAGGTCACTTTTGATCTTTTCCAGGGTCTTCCTTCAGTTCCTTTTTGTCCAAGGCTAACTACACTCCTCTTTGTCTAGTGAGCCAGCAGCTGTTTGACCAAGAACCATTTTAGGAAACAGTTTTTAAAGATACCTCATGGAAGCATTCTGTTGTACCTTTCCATACATTATTTTTTCTCAGTCTGTTGCATTAAGATTAGAGACTGCTTTCTTTTTGTTAGTGTTTTGAAATATTTTGTTTAGTGTCTGAAGGCTTGGTCAAATCATGAATAGTTCTATTTTTCTTCTGAAAAATATTGTTCCTTTAGTGATTTATAGTTAAGAGATATTATCTTTTAGCTGCCATACATTTCACAAATACTTTCCTAATTTTGGACTTAAAATTGCATTTATCCTTTTTATCTTAACCTTCAAAACAATAATATAACAATGATTATTATAATTTGTGCCTCTGTTTTTGCCTTGTTTAAATGACGATGGCTTTAGTATCTTACTGCTAAAAAATGCTGCTTGTTTGCAAAATAGCCTTTATGCAGAAACCTGCAGCCAGCATCCAATAAACACAATGGAAAAAATCTGAGGAATTCTGGGCTTTTCAAATTTTTGTATTAACTAGTCTTTTGTATTATCAGTCTTTGTCTGATCTATGATGGTTAGTAGTTTGTATTTTGTGGTAAAAACAATACTTACTTTCCATTTGCAAATAATTTTAATTATTATAAGTTATTACAAGTGTCTTGCAATTAGTTTTTACTGCCTCTCTCATAGCTTTGGTTATATCTAATTTCTCATTTCTTTTTTTTTTTTTTTTTTTGAGACGGAGTCTTGCTCTATCGCCCAGGCTGGAGTGCAGTGGCGCGATCTTGGCTCACTGCAAGCTCCGCCTCCCGGGTTCACGCCATTCTCCTGCCTCAGCCTCTCCAGCTGGGACTACAGGCGCCCGCCACCACGCCCGGCTAATTTTTTGTATTTTTAGTAGAGACAGGGTTTCACCGTGGTCTCGATCTGCTGACCTTGTGATCCGCCCGCCTCGGCCTCCCAAAGTGCTGGGATTACAAGCGTGAGCCACCGCGCCCGGCCCTAATTTCTCATTTCTAATATCACTTACGTTTGCTTTATTATATTTTTATTTAATCTCTACCAGCAAGAGGGCACTTAATATTGCAAGCTTTCAAAAGAAATAGGGCTTCTTCTTTTGCTAATCCTCTCTTTGTAATTCCTTTTTGCTTTTTGGGAGAAGTTATTTCTACTCAAACCTTGTTCAGGTCACAAAGAAGCTACAGATGAAGAACATGAAAAGTTGTTGGTTAAAATAAAACTATAACTAGGCTTATTTATGGTGAGTAATTGTTACGATTGTGATGTGAGATGAACATTTTGCATCTTTCAAAATCTTACATTAGTAGGGAGTTGCCCCCAACCTAGAAGAGAGAAAAAGTAATATATTTTTCTCACCTGTCAACAAAGCCCATAGGTGACACACTATGATAAAAGACAGATAAACAAGAGAGTAACACTCGTATTTATTTAGTAAATGTTTTACATGACATGAGAACCTTCAAAAATGAAGACCTGAAGAAACAGAAAGCTATGTGTTTTTGTTTTTGTTGTTGTTGTTGTTGTTGTTTGAGGCAGAGTTTCGCTCTTTTTGCCCAGGCTGGAGTGCAAGGGCGCGATCTCGGCTCACTGCAACTTCCGCCTCCTGGGTTAAAGCAATTCTCCTGCCTCAGCCTCCCAAGTAGCTGGGATTACAGATGCCTGCCACCATGCCGGGCTAATTTCCTGTATTTTTAGTAGAGATGGGGTTTCGCCATGTTGGCCAGGATGGTATTGATCTCTTGACCTCGTGATCTGCCCGCCTTTGCCTCCCAAAGTGCTGAGATCACAGGCGTGAGCCACTGTGCCTGGCCAGCTATGTGTTCGTACACTTAAGTTTGATGGAGTGGACAGGTGTGCAGAAGTACGACTGGACAAAAGAAGCCCAGATTCTAATGGTACCAGATCTAATGGTAATCAATGGGGAACTTAGCAAGTCCTATGTGTTCAGATTCTGGGCCTCCCTGTGCCATCAGCTCCTTTCCTTTGGGTATCGGGAAGACGTCTCTGGAATGAGGGTCTTAGGACCTGCTGCTCTTCAAAAAGACCATATACATGCAAAGCAACTGCTAAATGCAGAAGGAATCAAGAAACCAAAGAAGAGAGCAGACAAATCCAATTTGTCAGTATGGGATGACTTACTGGGGAAACTTACAGACAAAATGTAGTCTTGGGTGCCCACTAGACAGGTAGATATTTGCATCGCAATCTCCCATATCCATGTCTTATATCTTGGGGAAAAAAGAATACATGCTCAGGAAGGAATGTGTAGTTAGCTGCAGGCGTGACAGCCTATAATTTCTACAACGACGGGGGTTGTTTGGGAGGAAACTTAACGATGAATAGATATTTCTACATAAAGAGTAATACAACAACTAGACATTTTGGAGGTATTTCTAGACTCAATGTTAGCCAGATTCACATTGTTAACTAAAGTAATTCTTGTCCCCACACTCTATCCCTCTAATTCAGCTCTTCCAATGTCATGTGCTGACATCTTCTGAGATGGTCCCTGAGACTTTCGAATGAGGCAGGCATCCAGTGCCAGACATTGTATTAATAAATTTATTTTCTAATTGCAAGAAAAGGCCACAATGGCAATGTGTAAGCCCCCAGAAGTAAACAAAGGAGAAAGCCAGTGGGATAAAGGGAGGGTAGGGTCAAACATTGCAGTTATCTGGCTTTGCATGTCTTGCACGGTTACCATTATGTTGCCAGAATTATCTGGAATATATACACAACATTCAGTTATAATAACATGCTGCACTGGTTCTCTACAGGGATATTTCAGAGTTCTTCCAAGAAATACTTTGGAGGCTGTCATTAAGAGCCTGCTGAATATTCTTAGTTAGAGCTTCTACATGCCATTAATAGATAATGTCTTTAATGCCCAAGGATGGTGCAAAATGATCATTCCAGTGAAAAATAGCTCTTGTCTAGCTATTAATTACATGTAGGAGATTAGCAGGTCTGCCAGCTAAATTTGTCCCTCATCCTTGGACCCATGGAGAACCTAAAGTGCAGCATTCTAGCCAACCTTGTGGTACCCAAGGACAGAGATTAGATACACTCACATAATCATTCAGTACCATTTGGAGCACACCAGTTTAAGCTGGATCATCAGGACCAGTCTGTAGCAAGTGAGTGCATGGCCTGCAGGATTATAATATATTGACACTGCTCCCAGAGTAAGGGTGGGTTATGAGTCATGGGTGTGGTTCCCTTGTTCTTAACATAGGGGCACCAACTGACTTAACTGCCCTGCAGTTGGTGTCACCTGAATTTGAAGAAAACTCTCTTTACAGCAAGACTTACGAGATTTCATAATAAAAACCATTACTTTCGAATTTTAGAATATAGGGTAGGGTAGGCTAGCTATTATGCTTTTTTTTTTTTTTTTTTTTTTTGAGATGGAGTCTTGTTCTGTTGCCAGGCTGGGGTGCAGCAGCGCAATCTCAGCTCACAGCAACCTCCACCTCACAAGTCAAATGATTCTCCTGCCTCAGCCTCCTGAGTAGCTGGGATTAGAGGCACATGCCACCAAGCCCAGCTAATTTTTGTATTTTTAGTACATACCCAGTTTCACCATGTTGGCCAGGATGGTCTCAATCTCTTCACCTTGTGATCCGCTCCCCTTGGCCTCCCAAAGTGCTAGGATTACACGTGTGATCCACAGCACCCAATCTATTATACATTCTTGTATGGCATTTACTGAAATGTGTCTTATCAGTAGGTCAATTAATCACATCATCCCCTGTCATACCAGCTAATGTGCTGTTCTAATGTTGAAGAGATTTAATGAATGCTTTTTAAGTGTTGCCAGTCGTTTTCCTGCATAGACGATGCCCACCAAGGCAGACTAGAAGTGTTGAGAAGGGTAACAAAACGCAAACCCAGCAGGCCTCTTCTGTAAGTTGTCAGCATAATGTTGAGCCCTCTGTAGGAAGAGGTTCATTTTTCCTTTTATAGTTCAGAGAAGTAAGACGAACAGAAGATTATGGGCAGAAATAGAAGTGGTTTGTAGGTACTTGGCAGAGCAGTTCTTTCCCATCAAACAAAATGACAGTGGAACTTTTATCTCAGTCATTATTAGAATATTGGCAGCCTGAGGATTATGGGCTGGGAGCACATACCAAGCATTTTGCCTGAGGGGTGAAGTTATCTATAAGCAACATCAAATGACCATATTAAACAGCTGACCAAAGGGGTTGTATTCTGGTGTATTGGTATGTGGAATGTTTTGGCCCAAACTCCAACAGGATCAATAGAGAGCACTGTAGCTGCCCAGGGGATTCCTTACTTTCCGACAAGAAATACCCTGTCTAATCTGTGGGAAGTTGCCAGTCCAATCCATATTCAATTGTTCCATCTCTTGGCTCAAGATCTTGGGGAATCCTGAATAATAGTGCCATTGATCTTTTATCAGCTCTAGTAGAAATATGTCTCCTCAGATCTTTTTCACAACTATGGTTGATGAACTTTTTTCTGGGGTGGTTCCAAGTCATTGGTGTGTGCCAGCTCTGTGTTTGTTTTGACTGAATTAAGATTTCTCAGCTGGGCACCATGGCTCACACCTGTAATCCCAGCACTTTGGGAGGCCAGGGCTAGCAGATCACCTGAAGTCAGGAGGTCAAGACCAGCCTGGCCAACAGGGTGAAACCCCATCTCTAAAAATACACAAATTAGCTGGGTGTGGTGGCATGCACCTGTAATTCCAGCCACTGAGGGATAACACGGAAGCGGAAGAATTGCTTGAACCTGGGCAGAGGTTGCACTAAGCCAAGATCATGCCATTACACTCTAGCCTGAGAGACAGAGCAAGACTCCGTCTCAAAAAAAAACAAAAAAAGAAAACAAACAAAAAAAAGATTTCTCATGACCTGAGGCAAACCATCAGCTACCCAAGCAAAGTATTGGATTGCATCACTGTTTGCAGTTGTAACTTCAAAATGGCATTATTTTCTTTTTCTCTCTTTTTTTTTTTTCCTGGCGAGACAGGGTCTCACTCTGTCACACAGGCTGGAGTGCAGGCTCACCGCAACCTTGACCTCCTGGGCTCAAGCAATCCCCTCATCTCAGCTTTCCAAGCAGCTGGGTTCACAGGCTCTGCCTATGATGCCTGGCTAGTTTTTGTATTTTCTGTAGAGACAGCATTTCACTATGTTGCCCAGACTAATCTTAAGTTCCTGAGCTTAAGGGATCCGCCTGGCCTCCCAAAGTGCTGGGAATACAGACATAAGCCACCACGCCTGATCTTCTAGAGTAAAAAGAGTTACAGTGAGCTAAGATTAATTTGTTGTTGATTAACAATTACATTTAGTGGCTGGGCCCAGTGGCTAATGCCTGTAATCCCAGCACTTTAGGAGCCGGAGGCAGGCAGATCACTTGAGGTCAGGAGTTGAAGACCAGCCTGGCCAACATGGTGAAACCCTGTCTCTACTAAAAGCACAAAAATTAGCTGGGCATGCTGGCTTACGCCTGTGATCCCAGCTACTTGGGAGACTGAGGCAGGAGAATCACTTGAACCTGGGAGGCAGAGGTTACAGTTAGATGAGATGGCGTCACTGCAATCCAGCCCGGGCGACAGAGCAAGACTCTGTCTCAAAATAAAAAAATAAACATAAATTTAGTGTAGCCTAAGTGTTTGTGAAGCATACAGTATTATACAGTAGGGTCCTGGGTCTTCACCTTCACTCACTACTCACTCACTGGCTCACCCAGAGCAATGTCCAGCCCAGCAAGTGCTAATCATGGCAAGTATCCTACCTGTATAGGTATATTACTTTTTAAAATGTTTTATACTATATTTTTTACAGTATATTTTCCATGTTTACACACAAATACTCACCATTGGGTTACAATTGCCAACTGGATTTCTTGCAGTAACTTGCTCTACAGGTTTGTAGCCTAGGAGTGCTAGGCTCTACCATACAGCCTAGGTATGTAATAGGCTACACCCTCTAGGTTTCTGTAAATACACTTTATCGTGTGCTTACCATGAGGAAATCACCTAATGATACATTTCTCAGAAGGTATCCCCATCATTGAGTGATTGATATAGGACTATAGCTTAAATGTGAATTCATTTGAAGTACTCTGCATGATTAGCAGTTTGATACCTGGACTGTCTTTTATTCTTGTTAAAACACACACACGTACACACACACACACACACACACACACACACACACACAACTGTTAGATAAAAACCTTGTCTCTGGCTGGGCGTGGCGGCTCATGCCTTTAATCCCAGCACTTTGGGGGGCCAAGGCAGGGAGATCACAAGGGCAGAAGTTCGAGACCAGCCTGGCCAACATGGTGAAATCCCGTCTACTAAAAATACAAAAATTGGCTGGGCATGCACACACACACATGTAATCCCAGCTATTTGGGAGGCTGAGGCAGGAGAATTGCTTCAACCTGGGAGGCAGAGGTTGCAGTGAGCCGAAATTGTGCCACTGCACTCCAGTCTGGGTAACAGAGGAAGACTCCATCTCAAAAACACAAAACAAAACAAAACAAAACAAAGCAAAACAAGAAACTGTCTCTGTCTATATTGTGTCTGGGTTCACCTTTTCTTATTTGAGATGCTTATAAATTCATTGTGTGATTTTGTTTTGCTCTGTTGAAGTAAGTAAAATGTGAAGATGAATCTCTGAAATAAAAACATTTTATTTGGGAAGTAAGACTTGCAATCTGGTGCCTACATGCAGACAATGTGGTTGTCAGTTTGTCTGATGAACAAACACAAGATTCAAGGTTTTATAAAAGAAAAAGAGAAATGGTGTATTGTTCCTTGAGAAAGTTCATTGGCACTATTCAGGTTTTGGGGAGCTGGCAAGCGAGCTGTTGGCGGTGCATGAAACTAGTCTTAGATTTTTAGCAAGTTGTTTCAGTAGCCAGGCTAGCTGAGAGTTACATTCTTGGAACAATGTTTTGTTGCTGTTGTTGTTTTGAGAGAGAGTCTAGCTCTGTCACCAGGCTGGAGTGCAGTGGTGCAGTTTTGGCTCACTGCAAACTCTGCCTCCCAGGTTCAAGCAATTCTCCTGCCTCAGCCTCCCAAGTAGCTGAGATTACAAATGTGTGCACGCATGCCCAGCTAATTTTTGTATTTTTAGTAGAGACAGGGTTTCCCCATATTGGCCAGGCTGGTTTCAAACTCCTGGCCTCAAGTGATCCGCCAACCTTGCCTTCCCAAAGTGCTAGGATTACAGGCATGAGCCACCAAAGCCAGTCTGAACAATGTTATGTAACCTGACTGTTTCCTCACCCATTATGGCCCCACAAACCCCAGCCTTTCAACTATGTTTCAGTTGGCTATCATAAGAGTGACCCAACTTGTATAATCAAATTTTACATTTTTCCATTTTGATAAAGACCTTTCTCTGAAAGCATTGCTGATTAACCATTTTGAAGTTAGGCTTAATTGTCCATTAATATCTGGATGGACCTGTCCTGGTTGCTTCTCTGTAATGTTGAGGGGAACATTATGGAGGTCACATTTGAGGCCAGAAGGGAACATTTTCTCAAGCAAATTTGTCTAGAGTCCAGCATCAAGTTCTGTCTTATTAGTCCATAAGCATCAGCAACTGTCTCAAAGTGTTGCATTAACTTTATCTTTTTTTTTCTTTTTTTGAGATGGAGTTTCACTCTTGTTGCCCAGGCTGGAGTGCAGTGGCACAATCTCGGCTCACTGCAACCTGCGCCTGCCCAGTTCAAGTGATTCTCCTGCTTCACCCTCCCAAGTAGTTGAGATTACAGTCACGATCCACTATGCCCAGCTAATTTTTTGTATTTAGTAAAAACGGTTTCACCATGTTTGTCAAGCTGGTCTTGAACTCCTGACCTCAGGTGATCCACCCTCCTCAGCCTCCCAAGTGAGCCACTGCACCCGATAACTTTATCTTTGTAGGAGAGTTGGCTTTACGAGGATTAGACAGGCAATAAAAACAAAGTTTAAAAAATATATAAAAATAATTAATAATAATATTATAAATTTAGTTTGTTTAATGGTTTTAAACTAAGATCCTAAGCCTAACAGCAAAAAACCAGGCAAATAAAAAGCCTGTGGGGTAAAGGCTTTAGATGAGATCTGTGGTAGTTGTTTGGTAGATCTTATGACTAGATTGACTTACAGCAAAGAACACCAGCTTTATAAAAAGGGACCCACTAGTATAATTTGAACAAAATTTGTGATACTGATATTCTCAGTTGGCCACTCGGTGGACTAAAAGGATTCCTTATGCCAGGTTTTGTCGAATTACCAATAGCACTTACTGACTGGAAAATTTTAATTACAGCACTATCCTGCCAAATGAAGAAGAAGGTAGCATTAGGGGGGTGATAGTCTCATTCTGATTTAGACTCTTGTTCTGATGTCTTAGGAAATGCTCTATACAGTGTGGGAAAATGTCAACTTCTTGTCTTGTCTTGAATGTCTCTGGTAATGGCATTGGGTGGTTTGGTAAACTCTTGGTGCAGCTCATGCAAATCTATTCATTTTGTGATTTGCTGCCTCATATATCATGCAGAAGACTTGTTTTTTAAAAGCATGTGTCTGGGCCAGTCACAGTGGTTCATGCTTGTAATCCCAGCACTCTGGGAGGCCAATGCGGGCAGATCACTTGAGGTCCGGAGTTCGAGGCCAGCCTGACCAACATGGAGAAACCCCACTTCTACTAATTCTGTATTGAATAGGAATGATGAGAGAGTACATCCTTGTCTTGTGCTAGTTTTCAAAGGGAATCCTTCCAGCTTTTGTCCATTCAGTATGATATTGGCTGTGGGTTTGTCATAAATAGCTCTTATTATTTTGAGATAGTTCCACCAGTATCTAGTTGATTGACAGTTTTTAACGTGAAGGAATGTTGAATTTTATCAAAGGCTTTTTCTGCATCTATTGAGATAATCATGTGGTTTTTTTTCAATGGTTGTTTATGTGATGGAATATATTTATTGACTTGCATATGTTGAACCAGGCTTGCATCCCAGGGATGACACCGACTTGATCATGGTGGGTAAGTGTTTGATGTGCTGGTGGATTCAGTTTGCTAGCATTTTATTGAGGATTTTCACACTGAAGTTCATCAGGGATATTGGCCAGAAGTTTTGTTTTTGTGTGTGTGTGTCTGCCAGATTTTGGTAGAGTAACATTGGCCTCATAAAATGAGTTAGGGAGGAGTTCGTTCTTCTTAATTGTTTGGAATAATTTCTGAAGGAATGGTACCATCTCCGCTTTGTACCTCTCGTAGAATTTAGCTGTGAATCCATCTATCTGGTCCTGTGCTTTTTTTGTTTGGTAGGCTATTTCTTACTGCCTCAATTTCAGAACTTGTTATTGGTCTATCCAAAAATTTTACTTCTTCCTGGTTTAGACTTGGGAGGCGGCATATGTCCAACATTTATCTGTTTCTTCTAGACTTTCTAGTTTTTTTTGCCTAGAGACCCTTATTGTATTCTCTGGTGGTAGTTTATATTTCTGTGGGGTCAGTGATGATATCCCTGTTATTATTCTTTATTGTGTCTATTTGATTCTTCTCTCTTTTCTTTTTTATTAGTCTACCTAGTAGTCTTATTGCGTTTTGTTTTGTTTTGTTTTTTTCCAAAAAACCAGCTCCTGGCTTCACTGATTTTTTGAAGGGCTTTTTGTGTCACTATCTCCTTCATTTCCACTCTGATCTTAGTTATTTCTTGTCTTCTGCTAGCTTATGGATTTGTTTGCTCTTGTTTCTCTAGTTCTTCTAATTGTGATGTTAGGGTATTCATCTGAGATATTTCTAGCTTTGCGATGTGGGCATTTAGTGCTATAAATTTCCCTTTTAACACTGCTTTAGCTGCATCTCAGAGATTCTGGTATATTGTCTCTTTGTTCTCATTGGTTTCAAAGAGCTTCTTAATTTCTGCCTTAATTTTTTCATTATTTACCCTGGAGGTATTTAGGAGCAGGTTGTTCAACTTCCATGTAGTTGTATAGTTTTGAGTGAGCTTCTTAATCTTGAGTTCTAATTTGATTGCATTGTGGTCTGAAACTCTTTGTCAAGGTCTCAGTTCTTTTCCATTTGCTGAAGAGTGTTTTACTTCCAATTATGTGGTCGATTTTAGAATAAGTGCCACATGGCACTGAGAAGAATGTATATTCTGTTGATTTGGGGTGGAGTGTTCTGTAGATATCTGCCAGGTCCAATTAGTACAGAGCTGAGTTCAAGTCCTGAATATCTTTGATAATTTTCTGTCTCGTTGATCTGGCTAATATTCACAATGGGGCGTTAAAGTCTGGTATTACTCTGTGGGAATTGAACTCTCTTTGTTGGTCTCTAATAACTTGTTTTATAAATCCGGATGCTCCTGTATTGGCTGCCTATATACTTAGGGTAGTTAGCTCTTCTTGTCGAATTGATCCCTTTACCATTATGTAATGCCCTTCTTTGTCTTTTTTTTTTCCCCTATTTGTGTTGGTCATACTTTTTTTTTTTTTAGTTATACTTTAAGTTCTAGGGTATGTGTCCACAACGTGCAGGTTTGTTACATAGGTATACGTGTGCCATGTTGGTTTGCTGCACCCATTAACTTGTCATTTACATTAGGTATTTCTCCTAATGCTTTCACACCCCCAGCCCCCAACCCTATGACAGGCCCCGGTGTGATGTTCCCTGCCCTGTGTCCAAGTATTCTCATTGTTCAATTCCCATCTATGAGTGAGAACACGCGGTGTTTGGTTTTCTGTCCATGTGATGGTTTGTTCAGAATGATGGTTTCCAGCTTCCACCATGTCCCTGCAAAGGACATGAACTCATCAACTTTTATGGCTGCATAGTATTCCATGATGTATGTGTGCCACGTTTTCTTAATCCAGTCTATCATTGATGGACATTTGGGTTGTTTCCAAGTCTTTGCTATTGTGACTAGTGCTGCAATAAACATACGTGTGCAGATGTCTTTACAGTAGCATGATTTACAACCCTTTGGGTATATACCCAATAATGGGATCACTGGGTCAAATGGTATTTCTAGTTCTAGATCCTTGAGGAATCGCCACACTGTCTTCCACAATGGTTGAACTAGTTTACACTCCCACTAACAGTGTAAAAGTGTTCCTATTTCTCCACCTCCTCTCCAGCATCCGGTATTTCCTGACTTTTTAATGATCACCATTCTAGCTAGTATGAGATAGTGTCTCATTGTGGTTTTGATTTGCATTTCTCTAATGACCAGTGATGATGAGCATTTTTTCATGTGTCTGTTGGCTGCATAGGTGTCTTCTTTTGAGAAGTGTCTGTTCATGTCCTTTGCCCACTTTTTGATGGGTTTGTTTATTTTTTTCTGGTACATTTAAGTTCTTTTCAGATTCTGGATATTAGCCCTTTGTCAGACGGGTAGATTGCAAAAATTTTCTCCCATTCTGTAGCTAGTCTGTTCACTCTGATGGTAGTTTCTTTTGCTGTGCAGAAGCTCTTTAGTTTAATTAGATCCCATTTGTCAATTTTGGCTTTTGTTGCCATTGCTTCTGGTGTTTTACTCATGAAGTCCTTGCCTATGCCTATGTCTTGGGTGGTATTGCCTTTGTTTTCTTCTAGGGTTTTTATGGTTTTAGGTCTAACATTTAAGTCTTTAATCCATCTTGAATTAATTTTTGTATAAGGTGTAAGGAAGGGATCCAGTTTCAGCTTTCTACATATGGCTAGCCAGTTTTCCCAGCACCGTTTATTAAATAGGGAATCCTTTCCCCATTTCTTGTTTTTCTCATGTTTCTCAAAGATCAGATGGTTGTAGATGTGTAGTGTTATTTCTGAGGCCTTTGTTCTGTTCCATTGGTCTATCTCTCTGTTTTGGTACCAGTACCATGCTGTTTTAGTTACTGTAGCCTTGTAGTATAGTTTGAAGTCAGGCAGTATGACGCCCCCAGCTTTGTTCTTCTTGCTTAGGATTGTCTTGGCAATGCAGGCTCTTTTTTTGGTTCCACATGGACTTTAAAGTATTTTTTTCCAATTCTGTGAAGAAAGTCATTGGTAGCTTGATGGGGATGGCATTGAATCTGTAAATTACCTTGGGCAGCATGGCCATTTTCATGATATTGATTCTTCCTATCCATGAGCATGGAATGTTCTTCCATTTGTTTGTGTCCTACTTCATTTTGTTGAGCAGTGGTTTGTAGTTCTCCTTGAAAAGGTTCTTCATATCCCTTGTAAGTCGGATTCCTAGGTATGTTATTCTCTTTGTAGCAGCTTTGAATGGGAATTCACTCATGATTTGGCTCTCTGTCTGTAATTTGTGTATAGGAATGCTTGTGATTTTTGCACA
>NW_026652367.1:52962-82298 GCF_009828535.3 Hylobates moloch | reverse complement strand
TGGTGAGAGAGGACATCCCTGTCTTGTACCAGTTTTCAAAGGGAATGCTTCCAGTTTTTGCCCATTCAATATGATATTGGCTGTGGGTTTGTCATAAATAACTCTTATTATTTTTAGATATGTTCCATCAATACCTAGTTTATTGAGAGTTTTTAGCATGAAATGCTGTTGAATTTTGTTGAAGGCCTTTTCTGCATCTATTGAGATAATCATGTGGTTTTTGTCATTGGTTCTGTTTATGTGATGGATTACGTTTATTGATTTGCGTTGTATTGAACCAGCCTTGCATGCTAGGGATGAAGCCAACTTGATTGTGGTGGATAAGCTTTTTGATGTGCCACTGGATTCTGTTTGCCAGTATTTTATTGAGGATTTTTGCATCAATGGTCATCAGGGATATTGGTCTAAAATTCTTTTTTTGTTGTCTCTCTGCCGGGCTTTGGTACCAGGATGATGCTGGCCTCATAAGATGAGTTAGGGAGGATTCCCTCTTTTTCTATTGTTTGGAATAATTTCAGAAGGAATGGTACCAGCTCCTCTTTGTACCTCTGGTAGAATTTGGCTGTGAATCCATCTGGTCCTGGACTTTTTTTGGTGGTAGGCCATTGATTATTGCCTCAATTTCAGAGCCTGTTATTCGTCTATTCAGAGATTCAACCTCTTCCTGGGTTAGTCTTGGAGGGGTGTATGTTTCCAGAAATTTATCCATTTCTTCTAGATTTTCTAGTTTATTTGCATAGACGCATTTATAGTACTCTCTGAAGGTAGTTTGTATTTCTGTGGGATCGGTGGTGATATCCCCTTTATCATTTTTTATTGCGTCTATTTGATTCTTCTCTCTTTTCTTCTTTATTAGTCTTGCTAGGAGTCTATCAATTTTGCTGATCTTTTGAAAAAGCCAACCCCTGGATTCATTGATTTTTTTGAAGGGTTTTTGTGTCTCTATTTCCTTCAGTTCTGCTCTGATCTCAGTTATTTCTTGCCTTCGGCTAGCTTTTGAATTTGTTTGCTCTTGCTTCTCTAGTTCTCTAATTGTGATGTTCGGGTGTCAATTTTAGATCTTTCCTGCTTTCTCTTGTGGGCAGTTAGTGCCATAAATTTCCCTCACACACTGCTTTAAATGTGTCCCAGAGATTCTGGAATGTTGTGTCTTTGTTCTCATTGGTTTCAGTGAACATCTTTATTTCTGACTTCATTTCGTTATTTACCCTGTAGTCATTCAGGAGCAGGTTGTTCAGTTTCCATGTAGTTGTGCAGTTTTGAGTGAGTTTCTTAATCCTGAGTTCTAATTTGATTGCACTGTGGTCTGAGAAACAGTTTGTTGTGATTTCTGTTCTTTTACATTTGCTGAGGAGTGCTTTACTTCCATCTATGTGGCCAGTTTTGGGGTAAGAGTGATGTGGTGCTAAGGAGAATGTATATTCTGTTGATTTGGGATGGAGAGTTCTGTTGATGTCTATTAGGTTCCCTTGATGTAGAGCTGAGTTCAAGTCCTGGATATCCTTGTTAACCTTCTGTCTCATTGATCTGTCTGATATTGAGAGTGGGGTGTTAAAGTCTCCCATTGTTATTATGTGGGAGTCTAAGTCTGTTTGTAGGTCTCTAAGGACTTGCTTTATGAATCTGGGTGCTCCTGTTGGGAGCATGTATATTTAGGATAGTTAGCTCTTCTTGTTGAATTGATCCCTTTACCATTAGGTAATGGCCTTCTTTGTCTCTTTTGATCTTTGTTGGTTTAAAGTCTGTTTTATCAGAGACTAGGATTGTAAACACTGCAATTATTTTTTTCTTTCCATTTGCTTGGTAGATCTTCCTCCATGCCTTTATTTTGAGCCTGTGTATGTCTCTGCACATGAGATGGGTGTCCTGAATACAGCACACTGATGGGTCTTGAATCTTTATTTAATTTGCCAGTCTGTGTCTTTTAATTGGGGCATTTAGCCCATTTACATTTAAGGTTAACATTGTTATGTGTGAATTTGATCCTGACATTATGATGTTAGCTGGTTATTTTGCCGATTACTTGATGCAGTTTCTTCCTAGCATCCATGGTCTTTAAAATTTGTCATGTTTTTGCAGTGACTTGTACCAGTTTTTCCTTTCCACATTTAGTGGTTCCTTCAGGAGCTCTTGTAAGGCAGGCCTGGTGGTGACAAAATCTCTCAGCATTTACTTGTTTATAAAGGATTTTATTTTTCCTTCACTTATGAAGCTTAGTTTGGCTGGATATGAAATTCTAGGTTGAAAATTCTTTTCTTTAAGAATGTTGAATATTGGCCCCTACTCTCTTCTGGCTTGTAGAGTTTCTGCAGAGAGATCCACATTGGTCTGGTGAGCTTCCCTTTGTGGGTAACCTGACCTTTCTCTCTGGCTGCTCGTAACATTTTTTTCTTCCTTTCAACCTTGATGAATCTGACAATTAAAGTGTCTTGGGTTGCTCTTCTTGAGGGGTGTCATTCCGTGTTCTCCATATTTCTTGAATTTGAATGTTGGCCTGCCTTGCTAGCTTGGGGAAATTTTCCTGGATAATATCCTGAAGAGTTTTCCAACTTGGTTCCATTCTCCCCATCACTTTCAGGTACACCAATCAAACGTAGATTTGGTCTTTTCACATAGTCCCATATTTCTTTGAGGCTTTTTGTTCATTTCTTTTTACTCTTTTTTCTCCAAACTTTTGTTCTCACTGTATTTCATTAATTTGATCTTCAATCACTGATACCCTTCCTTCCACTTGGTTGAATCGGCTACTGAAGCTTGTGCATGCATCGCATATTTCTTGTGCCATGGTTTTTAGCTCTATCAGGTCATTTAAGCTATTCTCTACACTGTTTTTTCTAGTTAGCCATTTGTCTAATCTTTTTTCAAGGTTTTTAGCTTGCTTGCGATGGGTTTGAATATCTTCCTTTAGCTCAGAGGAGTTTGTTACTACTTACCTTCTGAAGCATACCTCTGTCAACTCATCAAAGTCACTGTCCAGCTTTGTTCCGTTGCTAGCAAGGAGCTGCAATCCTTTGGAGGAAAAGAGGCACTCTGGTTTTTAGAATTTTCATCTTTTCTGCTCTGGATTCTCCCCATCTTTGTGGTTTTATCTGTCTTTGGTCTTTGATGTTTGTGACCTAGAGATGGGGTTTTAATGTGGATGTCCTTTTTGTTGATGTTGATGCTATTGCTTTCTGTTTGTTAGTTTTCCTTCTAACAGTCAGGTCCCTCAGCTGCAGGTCTGTTGGAGTTTGTTGGAGGTCCACTCCAGACCCTGTTTCCCTGAGTATCACCAGCAGAGACTTCAGAACAGCAACTATTGCAAGACAGCAAATATTGCTGCCTGATCCTTCCTCTGGAAGCTTTGTCCCAGAAAGGCATCTGCCTGTATGAGGTGTCAGTCAGCCCCTAATGGGAGGTTTCTCCCAGTTAGGCTACACGGGGTTCAGGGACCCACTTGAGGAGGCAGTCTGTCCATTCTCAGAGCTCAAATGCTATGCTGGGAGAACCACTGCTCTCTTCAGAGCTTTCAGACAGGGACGTTTAAGACTGCAGAATTTTCTGCTGCCTTTTGTTCAGCTATGCCCTGCCCCGAGGTGGGGTCTATGGAGGCAGCAGGCCTTGCAGAGCTGAGGTGGGCTCTGCCCAGTTCAAGCTTCCCCAGTCTCTTTGTTTACCTACTCAAGCCTCAGAAATGGTAGACACCACTCCTGCTGCCAGGCTGCTGCCTTGCAGGTAGATCTCAGCCTGCTGCGTTAGCAGTGAGCAAGGATCCATGGGCATGGGACCTGCTGAGCCAGGCATGGGATATAATCTGCTGGTATGCCGTTTGCTAAGACTGTTGGAAAAGCACAGTATTTGGGCAGGAGTGTCCCAATTTTCCAGGTACAATCTGTCATGGCTTCCCTTGGCTAGGAAAGGGAAATTCCCTGACCCCTTGCACTTCCCGGGTGAGGCAATGCCCCATCCTGCTTTGGCTCGCCCTCCATGGGCTGCACCCACTGTCCAACCAGTTCCAATGAGATGAACCAGTTACCTCAGCGGGACATACAGAAATCACTGTCTTCTGCATTGATCACTCTGGGAGCTGCAGACCGGAGCTGTTCCTATTTGGCCATCTTGGAATGGACCACTCCTTGTCTTTTTGATATTTGTTGGTTTAAAGTCTGTTTTGTCAGAGACTACAATTGCAACCCCTAGTTTTTTTCTGCTTTCCATTTGCTTGATACATTTTCCTTTATCCTTTTATTTTGAGTCTAAGTGTGTACTCTTGAATACAGTACACCAATAGGTCTTGACTGTATCCAATTTCCCAGGCTGTGTCTTTTAATTGGGTCATTTAGCCCTTTACATTTAAGGCTAATATTGTTATTTGTAAATTTGATCCTGTCATCATGATGCTAGCTTGTTATTTTGCAAACTAGTTGATGCTATTTCTTCACTGTGTCGTTGGTCTTTATAATTTCATGTGTTTTGCAGTGACTGGTACTGGTGTTTCCTTTCCATATTTAGTGCTTCCTTTAGGAGTTCTCATAAGGCAGGCCTGGTGGTGATAAATTCCTCCAGCACTCATATGTCTGAAAATGATTTTATTTCTCCTTTGATTATGAGGCTTAGTTTGGCCAGATATGAAATTCTGGGTTGAAAATTTTTTTCTTTAAGAATGTTGAATATTGACCCCTACTCTCTTCTGGCTTGTAGGGTTTCTGCTGAGTAATCCACTGTTAGTCTGATGAGCTTCCCTTTGGAGATGATCTGACTTTTCTCTCTGGCTGCCCTTAAAATTTTTTCCTGCATATGGACCTCATAGAATCTGTTGATTGTGTGTGTTGGGGTTGATCTTCTTGTAGTATATCTTAATGGTGTTCTCTGTATCTCCTGAATTTGCATGTTGGCTTAGAGTAGCTATGGTTAAAAATCTAATGAAAGTTTGTAGTTAACAAGGATATTTGGATATTTCATTTACATACAGCGTTTTAAGATAAACACAAGAATAATGACTGATAACGTATTAGATGTCTATGAATTTATATAATTTTGAATTTTTTTTTTTTTGAGATGGAGTCTCGCTCTGTTGCCCAGGCTGGAATGCAGTGGCATGGTCTTGGCTCACTGCAAGCTCCGCATCCAAGATTCACACCGTTCTCCTGCTTCAGCCTCCTGAGTAGCTGAGACTACAGGCGCCCACCACCATGCCCAGCTAATTTTTTGTATTTTCAGTAGAGATGGGGTTTCACCATATTAGCTAGGATGGTCTCGATCTCCTGACCTTGTGATCCGCCCGCCTCAGCCTCCCAAAGTGCTGGAATTACAGGCTTGAGCCACCGTGCCCGGCATAATTTTGAAATATTTATATTAACCCATAAGTGCAATGAAAGGAAGATCTAGTATTGGTCAGGTGCACAGGCTCATGCCTGTAATCCCAGTACTTTGGAAGGCCAAGACAGGTGGATCACTTGAGGGTCAGGAGTTCAAAACCAGCCTGGCCAACATGGTAAAACCTCATCTCTACTAAAAATACAAAAAGTAGTTGGGTGTGATTGTGGGTGCCTGTAATCCCAGCTAACTTGGGAGGCTGAGGCAGAAGAATCGCCTGAACCCAGGGGGAGAAGGTTGCAGTGAGCCGATATCTTACCACTGTACTCCAGCCTGAGCGACAGATTAAGAATCCATCTGAAAAAAAAAAAAAAAAGATCTGGTATTACATATTTCTGTCTCAGTGCAGTTGTGTTGCTGTAAAGGCACATCTGATTCTGTGTAACTTACAAAGAGGTTCACGTAGCTCACAGTTCTGTGGGCTATACGTGAAGCTTGGAATTAACATCAGCTTCTGGTGACAGCTTCAGGCTGCTTCCACTCATGGAAAGGAAAGGGGAGGCAGCCTCTGAAGAGATTATAAGGCCAGAGAGGGAACTAGAGAAATGGCAGGGGAAAAGAGAAAAAGAGGGAGACGCCAGCCTCTTTTTAACCATCAGCTCTTGAGGGAAATGATAGAGTGAAAACTGACTTGCTGTCCTCTCCCAGGGAGGGCATTAAACTATACACAAGGGATCCACCACCATGACCCAAAGATGATCCATTAGACTGCACCTCCAGCGTTGGGGATAATATTTCAATAGGAGGTTTGGAGGGTTGAATATTGTATATTCAAACAACAGCCATTTCTTATGTAATTTATCAAATAGGACTAATCATCTAATATCTCCAAAAGGTGAGAGATATGTCTTTTGAGTCTTTTCAGGGGCCCAACTGGAAAATTCAAACATTAATTCTAGGTTAAAGGGATTTACATTTAGGATTTGATTTTGGGCAAGTTTGCCAAAGATGTTAAAAGGCACAGAACACTTGACTGAAACAAACTCATAGGTCACTTAAAAAAAAAAGTAGTCATTTTTTAACCAGAATGATAATCAAAAAACAAATTTACCACAGTTAACCATGATATCATGGCTATCCACATTATCCACAAAAATACAAAAACACATTATCCACCAAAAACACAAAAATTAACCAGGTGTGTTGTGTGCCCCTGTAGTCCCAGTTACTTTGGAGGGTGAGGTGGGAGGACCACATGAACCCTGGAGATGGAGGTTTCAGTGAGCCAAGATCATGCCACTGCACTCCAGCCTGGGCAAGAGGGTGACAATTTGATTCAAAAAATAAATATATAGATAAGCAAGCAAATAAATAAATAAATAACGTTGTCGTTGTTTTCTTTTCAACCTTTATTTTAGGTTCAAGGGGTATGTGGGCAAGCTGGTTACACAGGTAAGTTGCATGTCATGGGGATTTTGTGTACAGATAATTTTGTTACTCAGGTAATCGGTATGATATCTGATAGGCAGTTTTTCAATCCTCCTCAAGTAGTCCCTGGAGTTCTTAATTCATAGCTACCATTTATAAGTGAAGAACATGTGGTATTTGGTTTACTGTTCCTGTGTTAGTTTGCTAAAGATGATGGCCTCCAGCTCCATCCCTGATGCTACAAAGGCCATCATTTTACTTTTCTTTTTTCTTTTTTTACAGCTGCAGAGTATTCCATGGTATATATGTACCACATTCTCTTCATGCAGTCCACCATTGATGGGCACCTAGATAATTCCATGTCTTTGCTATTGTGAATGGTGCTGTGATGAACATATGTGTACATGTGTCTTTATAATAGAACAATTTATGTCCGTTTGTGTATATCCCCAGTAATGGGATTGCTTGGTCAAATAGTAGTTCTTCTTTAAGTTCTTTGAGAAACCTCCAGTTTACTTTGCACAGTGGCTTAACTAATTTACATTCCCATTATCAAGTGTGTAAACATTCCCTTTTCTCAGCAACCTCACCAGCATCTGTTATTTATTGACATTTTCATCATAGCTGTTCTGGGTGGTGTGAGATGATATTTTATTGTGGTTTTGATTTGCAGTTCCCTAATGATTAGTGATAATGAGGATTTTTTTTGTATATGTCTTGTTGGCCATGTATATGTCTTCTTTTGAGAAGTGTTGGTTCATGTCCTTTGCCCAGTTTTGTTTTGTTTTGTTTTGTTTTGTTTTGTTTAGTCACAGTTTTGCTCTTATTGCCCAGGCTGGAGTGCAATGGCACGATCTCAGCTCACTGCAACCTCTGCCGCCTGGGTTCAAGTGATTCTTCTGCCTCAACCTCCCAAGTAGCTGAGACTACAGGCATGCTCCACCACACCTGGCTAATTTTGTATATTTAGCAGAGACTTTTAGTAGAGATAGGATTTCTCCATGTTGGTCAGGCTGGTCTTGAACTCTCGACCTCAAGTGATCAGCCCATCTCGGCCTCCCAAAGTGCTGGGATTACAGGCCTGAGCCACCGTGCCTGCCCCTTTGCCCAGTTTTTAATGAACTGTGCCCAGGTTTTAATGAAGTTGTTTTATGCTTGTTGATTTGTTTGAGTTTCTTATAGATTCTGGATATTACCCCTTTGACAGATGTGTAGTTTGCAAATATACTCCTATTCTGTAGGTTCTCTGTTTACCTTACTATAGGTTATTTTGTTGGAGAGAAGGTCTTTAGTTTAATTAGGTCCTACTTGTCAAGTTTTGGTTTTGCTGCAATTATTTTTCAAGTCTTTGTCATGAAGTCTGTGCCTGGTTCAATATTCAGAATGGTGCTTCCTAGATTTTCTTCTCCGGTCTTTACAGTTTTAGGCATTACATTTAAGTGTTTATTCCATCTGAGGGTAACTTTTGCATATGGCAAATAAAAAGAGATCTAGTTTTGTTTGTTTGTTTGTTTGTTTGTTTGAGACAGAGTCTCATTCTTTTGCCCTGGCTGGAGTGCAGTGGCGCAATCTCGGCTCACTGCAAGCTCCGCCTCCTGGGTTCATGCCATTCTCCTGCCTCAGCATCCCGAGTAGCTGGGACTACAGATGCCTGCCACCACACCTGGCTAATTTTTTGCATGTTTAGTAGAGATGGAGTTTCACTATGTTAGCCAGGATGGTCTCAATCTCCTGAACTCATGATCCACCCGCCTCAACCTCTCAAAGTGCTGGGATTACAGGCCTGAACCACTGCATCTGGCTGACATCCAGGTTTAACCTTCTGCATTTGGCTAGCCAGTTTTTCCAGCAACATTTATTGAATAGGAAATCTTTCCATATTGTCTATTTTTGTCAGCTTTGTTGAAGATCAGATGATTGTAGACATAAGACTTTATTTCTGGGTTTGCTAACCTGTTCCATTAGTCTATATGTCTGTTTTTTTCCACAGTATCATGCTGTTTTAGTTACTATAGTTTCATAGTATAGTTTGACATTGAGTTGTATGATGTCTTCAGTTTTGTTCTTTCTGCTTAGAATTGTTTTGACTATTCTGGCTGTTTTTTGATTCCAAATGAATTTTAGAATTAAATTTTATAATTTGTTTTTCTAATTCTGTGAAAATTGTTGTTGGTAGTTTAATAGGTATAGCATTGAATCTGTAAATTGTTTTGGGTGGTATCATCATTTTAGTGATATTAATTCTTCCTATCTATGACCTTGTAACATTTTTTCATTTGTTTGTGTCTGCTCTGATTCCTCTGAGCAGTGTTTTGTAATTCTCATGTAGAGAACTTTCATCTCCCTGGTTAGCTGTATTCTTAGGTATTTTATTCTTTCTGTGGCTATTGTGAATGGAATTGCATTTTTGATTTGG
Source organism: Hylobates moloch (assembly GCF_009828535.3). Classification (NCBI taxonomy): domain Eukaryota; kingdom Metazoa; phylum Chordata; class Mammalia; order Primates; family Hylobatidae; genus Hylobates; species Hylobates moloch. The sequence goes on along the minus strand of NW_026652367.1, from coordinate 73,159 downwards.
CTGTCAGCTTTGATGTTACTGCTATATAGAAATGCTGCTGCTTTTTGTACACTGATTTTTATCCTGAAAGTTTGCTGAAGTTGTTTATCAGATCTAGGAGCCTTTGGGCAGAGACTATGTGGCCTCTAGGCATAAAATCGTATCGTCAGCATACAGAGATAGTTTGATTCCCTCTCTTCTTATTTGGATGACTTTCATTTCTTTCTCTTGCATAACTACTCTGTCAAGGACTTCCAGTACTATGTGATGAATGGTGAGAGTGCACATCCTTGTCTTTTTCTAATCCTCAAGGGGAATCCTTCCAGCTTTTGCTCATTCATTACAATTTTGGCTATGAGTCTGTCATGTATGGCTCATTATTTTGAGATATGATCCTTCAGTGCCTAGTTTGTTGATAATTTTTATTATGAAGGGATGTTGAATGATATCAAAAGCCTTCTCAGTATCTATTGAGATGGTCATGTGGTTTTTCTTGTTTATGGCATGAATCACATTTGTTCATTTGCATATGCTGAATCAACCTTGCTTCGCAGGAATAAAGCCTACTTGACTGTGGTAGATTAGCTTTTTGGTTTGCTGCTGAATTTAGTTTGCCAGTGTTTCACTGAGAACTTTTGCATTTATGTTCACTAAGGATATTGGTGTGAGGTTTTTCTTGTTGTGTTTGCTGTTGTTGCATCTCTGCCAGGCCTTGGTATTACAGTGATGCTGACTTCACAGAATAAGTTAGGGAGGAGTCCCTCCTCTTCAGTTTTATGGAATAGTTTCAGTAGAATTGTTGCCAGCTCTTCTTTGTATGCCTGGTAGAATTTGGCTGTAAATTTCCCTGGTGCAGGGCTATTTCTTTTTCTTTTTTTTTTTTTTTTTTTTTGGAAAGGTCTCCCTTTTTTTCCCCGGGGGGGGGGGGGGGGGGCAATCTTGGCTCACTGCAAGCTCCACCTCCCGGGTTCACACCATTCTCCTGCCTCAGGCTTCTCCGTAGCTGGGACTACAGGAGCCTGACACCAGGCCAGCTAATTTTTTGTATTTTTAGTAGAGACGGGGTTTCACTGTGTTAGCCAGGATGGTCTCAATCTCCTGACCTCGTGATCCACCCGCCTTGGCCTCCCAAAGTGCAGGGATTACAGGCATGAGTCACCGTGCGCAGCCAAGTCCAGTGCTATTTCTGGTTGGGGAGTTTTTTATTACTGTTTCTGGACACTTTCTTTTTGCTGTCTGTTGTTGTTTAGCTGATACACACTGCTTATTTGGAGTGTATAATTTTATACGTGTCATCTTTTAGTGTAGTTGTAAGGATGATAGACTGTTTGATATCCTCTCTAGTGTTTGCATATGTTTCCAGTTGGAATCCCAGAAAATATTTTGCCTTTCAACTTTGAGAACCCGTTTTGGGGGTGCTCTGGCTTAACACCATATACACAAAAGCCAACTAAATGCAAGCACAAATGGAAAACAAACTATGTACTTACCAGGAAAGACAATAAGCTGTCCTCTCCAACTAAAAAGAAAAAGAAATTGGCTGGGCACTGTAGCTTATGCCTGTAATCCCAGCACTTTGGGAAGAGGCCAAGGCAGGGAGACCACGAGGTCAGGAGATTGAGACCATCCTGGCCAACATGGTGAAACCCTGTCCCCACTAAAAACAAAATACAAAAATTAGCTGGGCACCGTGGCTCACACTTGTAGTCCCAGCTACTCAGGAGGCTGAGGCAAGAGAATCACTCGAAACCGGGAGGCAGAGGTTGCAGTGAGCCAAGATCGCACCACTGCACTCCAGCCTGGTGACAAAACGAGACTCCGTCTCAAAAAAAAAAAAGAAGGAATTTTTTTTTTTTTTTTTTTTTTTTAACAAAAACTCAATCCAAAGGGAACAGTTCCTGGACCTTAAGACTGAAGTCAACCAGGAATAGAAGAGTCCTCACAAACAAGAGATCTCCCAACCTAAGGGGCAAGACCCCTCTCTATCCAGGTCCAAATAAAACAGAATTTGACCAAAGTTGGGACTTCAGTTCAAAACAAATTCAAATGACATTTTAAACATCATTTAAATATGACATTTTAGGTCATGTGTGGTGACTCACACTTGCATAATCTCAGCACTTTGGGAGGCCGAGATGGACGAGTTACATGAGTGTCAGGAGTTTAAGACCAGACTGGCCAACACGGTAAATCCCGTCTTTACTAAAAATATAAAAACTAGCTGGGCATGGTGGCAGGTGCCTCTAATTCCAGCCACTAGGGAGGCTGAGGTGGGAGGATCACTTGAACTCAGGAGGCGGAGATGACAATGAACTGAGATTACACCACTGTATTGCAGTCTGGGTGACAGAATGAGACTCTGTCTCAAAAAAAGTGACATTTTAATCAGTCTTGGAAATATAACCAAATGTTTTCAATTGTATATTGGTATAGAGAATATTTTAATTGAACTTATGTAAATAATCCTAATTTTATAAGAATATTGAGAATAGTTTCAGAATTCTGGGGTATCAAGCTAGAAGAGAAAAAATTATAAGGGGAAAAGAGGCAACCTGCAGAAGTAGGGCAGCTCAAAGGGCCCCAGTGTCAGTTCCTCACATTATAGTTGTATGGGCATGCAATTTTCTCCAAAGTGAGTCAGCTCTGGAATCCTGTTTCTGACACAAAGCATGTCAAGGTCAAATAGAATATAGAGATATGGAGAGGATATAATATTTCAACTTCTCTGAAATTAAAACACTCTATTTGCGAAGAAAGAATTGCCATTTGGGGCATAGACACAGATCAGGCGAACTTTGGTAGTTTGAGGAAGAAACAGAAGGTTAGATATTTTATTTAAAAGAGAGTGAGAGACAGAAAAAATGTTACATTATTTTCTTCAAGAAAGTTCACTGGCACTAGTAAAGTTTGGGGGAGCTGTGATTGGTGACTGATTGTGTTGGGTAGAATTCATGTTAGATTAGCAGCAGGTTGTCTCAGCAGCTGTTACATAAAACTGGACTCTACTTACAGCAGGCAGAAATAATAGGCCAGGCGAGGTGGCTTATGCCTGTAATCCCAGCACTTGGGAGGCTGAGGTGGGTGAATCACCTGAGGTCGGGTGTTCGAGACCAGCCTGACCAACATGGAGAAACCCCAGCTCTCCTAAAAATACAAAATCAGCTGGGTGTGGTGGCACATACCTGTAATCCCAGCTACTTCGGAGGCTGAGGCAGAAGAATTGCTTGAACCTAGGAGGCAGAGGTTGCAGTGAGCTGAGATTGTGCCATTGCACTCCAGCCTGGGCAACAAGAGCAAAACTCTGTCTCAAAAAATAAATAAATAAATAAATAAATAAATAGAAAGAATAATATGTGTCCTGAGTGATGGGTGTGACAAGAATGCCCCAATTGATATAACTGACTTTCACAGACTTCTAGCTGCATGTATTTATTTTTACTTTATGAGTAAATAATAGGTATATATATATTTATGAGATACATGAGATATTGTGATATGCGCATACAATGTATAATAATTACATCAGGGTATATTGGGTTTCCATCATCTCAAGTATTTATCATTTCTTTATTGTTATCATAACCCTCCCACCACCCTACCCAGCCTCTGGTAACAATTTTCTCCTGTGTCCATGAGTTCAATTCTTTTAATTTTTAGCTCTCGCAAATGTGTGAGAACATAAAAATCTGCCTGGCTGATTTCAATAACATAATGTTCTGTAGTTTTACATACATTTTTGCAAATGGCAGAATCTCGTTCTTTTTTATGGCTGAATAGTATGCAGTTGTGTGTGTATATATAATGTGTGTGTGTGTGTGTGTGTGTGTATATATATTTTTTTTTTATTTGAGACAGAATCTTACACTGTTGCCCAGGCTGGAGTGCAGTGGCGTGATCTCCGCTTCCCAGGTTCAAGCGATTCTCCTCCTTCAGCCTTCTGAGTAGCTGGGATTACAGGCACCCGCCACCACACCCAGCTAATTTTTTTTGTATTTTTAGTAGAGACAGGGTTTCACCATGTTGGCCAGGCTGATCTTGAACTCCTGACCTTGTGATCCGCCTGCCTCGGCCTCCCAAAGTGCTGGGATTACAGGCGTGAGCCACTGTGCCCAGCCTGTTTTGTCTGTTGATGGACATTTAGGTTGCTTCTAAATCTTGGGTATTGTGAAGAGTGCTTTAATAAACATGGGGATGACAGTATGTCTTTGACATGCTGATTTCCTTTCTTTCAGGTATATACCTAGCAGTGAGATTGCTGGATCACACAATCCAGCAATCTGGATTTTTAGTGTTCGGAGAAACATCCATACTGTTCTTTATAGTTGTTGTAGTAATTTACATTCCCACTAACAGTGTATTAGAAATCCCTTTTCTCCACATCTTTGCCAGCATTTGCTATTGCCTGTCTTGTGAACAAAAACCACTTTAACTGGGGTGAGGTTACATTTCATTGTAATTTTGGTTTTAATTTCTCTGATAATCAACAATAATTAACACCTATTCATAAACCCATTTGCCATTTCTATGTCTTCTTTTGAGAAATTTTTACTCAGATCTCTTGCCAGACTTTTTTTTTACTGTGTTGTTTGAGCTTCTTATATATTCTGGTTATTAATCACTTGTCAGATTGATAGTTTGCAAATATTGTCTCCTATTTTGTGGGTTGTCTCTTCTCTTTATTGGCTCCTTTGCTGTGCAAAAGCTTTTTATTTTTATTTATTTTTTGAGACAGAGTTTTGCTCTTGTTGCCCAGGCTGGAGTGCAATGGCACAATGTTGGCTCACTGCAACCTCTGCCTCCTGGATTCAAGTGATTCTCCTGCCTCAGCCTCTCGAGTAGCTGGGATTACAGGCATGCGCCACCACAACTGGCTAATTTAGTATTTTTAGTAGAGACGGGGTTTCTCCATGTTAGTCAGGCTGGTTGTGAACTTCTGACCTCAGGTGATCCACCCACCTCTGCCTCCCAAAGTGCTGGGATTGCAGGAATGTGGCACTGTGCCTGGCCTGCAAAAGCTTTTTAACTTAATGTGATGCTACTTTTCTATTTTTGCTTCAGTTGCCTTTGATTGCTGGTATTACTCAAGAAATATTTCCCTAGACCAATGCCCTGGAGAGTCTTCTCAATATTTTCTTCTAGTAGTTTCATGGCTTGAGATCTTAAAGTCTTCAATACATTTTTATTTGATTTTTGTTTATGGTGAGAAACAGGAGCCTAGTTTCATTTTTATGCATATGAATATCCAGTTTTCCCTGCACTTTTATCAAAGAGACTTTGCTTTCCCCAATGTATGTTCTTAACACCTTTGTCAAAAGTGAGTTCACTGTAGACGTGTGGATTTATTTCTTGTTCTCTATTCTGTTCCATTGGTCTATGTGTCTGTTTTTATACCAGTACCATGTTGTTTGATTACTATAGCTCTGCTGAATAACTGCAAGTCAGGTTATGTGATTCCTCCAGTTTTGTTCTTTTGGCTCAGAATGGCTTTGGCTATTCTGGGTCTTTTGTGGTTTCAGACAAATTTAAGAAATATTTTTGTTCTATTGTTGTGAACAGTGTCATTAGCATTTTGATAGGGATTTCACTGAATCTGTGGATTGCTTTGGGTAGTATGGATATTTTAACAAGATGGATTCTTCTAATCCATGAACATGGAACGCCTTTCCATTTGTGTGTGTGTGTGCCCATGTGTATGGGTGTGTCTATGTGTGTTCTTTAATTTTCTGCAACAGTGTTTCATAATTCTCATTGTAGAAGTGTTTTAATTCTCTGAGTAAGTTTATTCCTAGGTATTTTATTTTATTTTTTATTTTTTTGAGATAGAGTCTCACTCTGTCACCCAGGCTGGAGTGCAGTGGCACAATCTCAGCTCCGTACGACCTCCACCTCCTGGGTTCAAGTGGTTCTCCTGACTCAGCCTCCTGAGTAGCTGGGAATATAGGCGCCTGCCACCACGCCTAGCTAATTTTTGTATGTTTAGTAGAGATGGGGTTTCACCATGTTGGCCAGGCTGGTCTCAAACTCCTAATCTCAGGTGATCCACCCACCTCAGCCTCCCAAAGCGCTGGGATTACAGGTGTGAGCCACTGTGCCCCACCAACATTTTTAGTCTTAAAATTTTAATTTTAAAGTAAATAAAAAATTAAAAAAATTTAAAGTAAAATACTGGTTATCAGAGGCTTATTGGTGGGGAGGACTGGAGAAATGCCAATCAAAGAGCACATAATTTTTAAGTTAAGCAGGAGGAATAAGTTTAAGAGATCTATTGTACAACATGGTGACTATAGTTAATAACCAATTTCATGCCTGAAAATTGCGAAGAGAAAACCTAACTCAACAACACATTTAAAAGATTGTTCATCATGTCCAAGTGTAATTTATCTAAGGGATGCAAGGATGGTTCAGTGTATGCAAATCAATCAGTGTGATACATCTTACCAACAAGGTGAAAAACAACCCTCTCTAAATTGTACAATCTTTTCAATTGATGCTGAAAAGTATTTGATAAAATGTGCCATCTCTTTATGACAAAAACCGTCAAAAAACTTGGTATGGAAGGAACATAGCTCAACACAATAAAAGCCATATATGACAGACCCACGAATAGTATCATACTGGATAGGGAAAAACTGAAACTCTTTTCTCTAAGATCTGAAACAAGATGAGAGGAAAGACAAGACAAACATGCCCACTTTCATCACTGTTACTGAACATCATACTGGAGGTCCTAACTAGCACAATCAGACAAGAGAAATAATGAAGCCTGTCCAAATTGACAAGAAAGGAGTCAAATTTTTTTCTTTGCAGATGATGTAATCTTATAGTTGGAAAAAACTAACACCTACATCAAAAGACTATTACAACTGATAAGCAAATTTAGTAAAGCTGCAAGGCACAAAATCAACAAACAATAATCAGTAGCATTTCTACATTCCAATAGCAAAAAATCTGAGAAAACAAAAACCAAGAAAGTAATTTTCACCCCAAATTTCACTCACGTCCATGTGAAGAGACCACCAAACAAGCTTTGTGTGAGCAACAAGGCTGTTTATTTCACCTGGGTGCAGGCAGGCTGAGTCCGAAAAGAGAGTCAGCAAAGGGAGATAGGGATGGGGCTGTTTGATAGGATTTGGGTAGGTAGTGGAAAATTATAGTCAAAGGGGGTTGTTCTCTGGTGGGCAGGGGCAGAGGACACAAGGTGCTCAGTGGGGGAGCTTCTGGGCCAGAAGAAGGAATTTCACAAGGTAATGTCATCAGTTAAGGCAGGAACAGACCATTTTCACTTCTTCTGTGATTCTTCAGTTACTTCAGGCCATGCGGGTGTATACATGCAGGTCACAGGGTATAAGATGGCTTAGCTTGGCCCAGAGGCCTAACAGTAATTCCATTTATGACAGCCATAAATAAAATAAAATACTTAGGACCTGGTGTGGTGGCTCATGCCTGTAATCCCAGCACTTTGGGAGGCCAAACTGGGGGATCACTTGAGGTCAAGAGTTTGAGACCAGCCTAGCCAACATGGAAAAACCCCATCTCTACTAAAAACACAAAAATTAACCAGGTGTGTTGGCACATGCCTGTAGTCCCACCTACTCGGGAGGCTGAGGTGGAAGGATTGCTTGAACCCAGGAGGCAAAGGTTACAGTGAGCCCAGATCATGCCATTGTACTCCAGCCTGAGTGACAGAGCAAGACTCCATCTAAAAAAAAAAAAAAAAACACTGAAAATATTAATGCAAAAAAATTGTATGCAAGCATGAGGTATATTGTGACATTTTTGCTGTATGTATGTATGTTGAATGTATAAATCAGGCTAATTAGGTAAGCACATTTAAAGTCTATTATTTTTAGCAATTTTGAAATATGCATTACTCACTGTGGTCATCATATTATACAATTGATCTGTAAAACTCATCTCCACTGACTTACCAAAACTTTGGCCAACTCCTTCCCATTCTTCTTTCCACTGAGCTCTCCCAGCCCCTGGTAACTGTGCCTTTACTCTCCACTTCTATAAGTTCAAACTTTTCGGATGCTACATATAAGTGATATAATGTGGTATTTCTATTTCTGTGCCTTGCTTATTTCACTTAACATAACCTCCCTTTGGGTTCATACACAATGTCACAAATGGAAAGATTTCTTTCTATTTCAAGGTTGAATAGTATTACACTGTTCATTTATACTGTATTTTCTTCATTTCTTCATGTGCTGATGAGCACTTAGATTGATTCTGTATCTTGGATATTGTGAATAATGCTGCAATGAACATGAGACTGCAGATCTTCAACATGTTGATTTCATTATCCTTTGGAGATATATTTAGGAAGGAGGTAACTGGATTATATTGTGGTTCTATTTTTAATTCCTTCAGATATGTCTATACAGCTTTCCAAAGTGGCTATACTAACTTATATTCCCAGCAAGAGTGTACAAGGCTTTTCTTTCCTCAACATCATCACCAACATGTTGGTGATATCTCAGTGTAGTTTTAATTTGTGTTTCCCTGATTATCAGGATTAGTGATTTAAAGCATATTTTCAGATATGCTGGCTTTTTTTTTTTTTTTTTGAGAAGGGGTCTTGCTCTGTCACCCAGGCTGAAGTGCAGTGTCATGACCTCAACTCACTGCAACTTTTGCCTCCTGGGTCAAGCAATCCTTCCACCTCAGCCTCCTGAGTAGTTGGAACTACGGGCATGTGCCACCACACCTGACTAATTTTTGCATTTTTTGGTAAAGATGACGTTTCATCGTGTTTGCTATACTTGTCTTGAATTCCAGACCTCAAGTGGTCCATCTGCCTCAGCCTTCTGTAGTGTTTGGATTACAGGGATGAGCCACTGCCCTAGCCCTGAATTTCTGAAATAATGTTAAAAGGTTTTGACTGGATCATCCTCATTATCCAGCAATTTTATGTCAAATCTTGTGAGATGGGTTGAAAACTGGGCCCTGCAAAGATGTTAGTTTTCTACTCTTTGTCACTGCAATAATTTTTTTTATTGCTAATGGGTCTTTGCAGATGTGATGAACAACCTTGAGATGAGAGATCATCCTGGAATATTCAGGTGGACTGTAGATGCCACAGTAACTTTCCTTATAAAGAAGAGACATGGGAACTCATATTACACAAACACATACAGAACCTGATGTGAAGATAAAACCCAAGGCTGGAGTATGCAGCCACAGCCAAGGAATGGCAGCAAGCACAAGATGCTAAAGAGAGATGGAATGGATTCTCTCCTAGAGCCTCTGAAAGGAGCATAGCCCTGCCAACACCTTTTTTCCACCCTGGGATACTGATGTGTGAATTTTTTATCATGTGGAACTGTGAGAAAATACATTTTATGTTGTCTGCCACCAAGTTTGTGGTAACTTATCACAGCAAACACAAGAATCTATATATCCTCATAAGTATTGTCCTGTGTGTAACTCCTTGTTTTTTTTTCACAGAAGCACCAGGCACTGATGATTCATACATAAATGAATAGATCCTGCATGTTTCCCTGCTCCTTTATAGAAGAGTCCAACACCTAGATTCTAAACATATGGACTAGTGCCACGGTGATCCAAGGACTAAAGGATGAGAGGAGAGTTTTTGTTTTTCGTTTTGTTTTGTTTTTACTTTTGTTTTTGTTTTGAGACCGGGTCTTGATCTGTTGCCCAGGCTGGAGTACAGTGGTGTGATCTTGGCTCACTGCAACATCTGCCTCCCAGGTTCAAACAATTCTTCAGCCTCAGCCTCCCAAGTAGCTGGGATTACAGGCATGCACACCAGGCCTGGCTAATTTTTGTATTTTTAGTAGAGACGGGGTTTCACCGTCTTGGCCAGTCTGGTCTCAAACTCCTGACTTCAGATGATCCGCCTGCCTTGGCCTCCCAAAGTGCTGGGATTACAGGTGTGAGCCACCGTGCCCGGTCAAGTTTTTGCTTTTAAGTCAACCTCAGGGAGTTTGGGAAATGCCACTAAAAGACAATCACTAATATTTGAGCAGAGGAGGAAGCCATATTACATTCCAGGAGTGATAACAATCAGAAGGTTACGGTTCCCTGTGATTGAGAATCACTTTATTTCCCAATATAAATTTGGAGAACCCAGATTATGTAATTTCTCCAAGCTTCATATTTTGTAAATAAAATATCAATTAACATTTCACACTGTATTTACTGATGGAACTTAAGCAAGAAAACAAATTATCAGAAGTAAGTTCTTCTGTTATTTTAATGGGCTCTTAGACAAACAAAATCCCCATCCACGCTTATTATAACAAGTCCTACAATACACAGTTGCATTTTAGAAAGTAATAAATTTAATCTTATCTCTTTCAGTTCAAAAACCTTTAAGAGTAACCAAGTTTGTATTCTACCACTTTGTGTTAACAAGGTGAATAGGCCAAATTTACTTTTGGTTTTGTCACATGTTGTTAATATCAGAGGTCACTGTTATGCATATCACTCTACTGCTTCTTTTGCTTATGGATTTATGAGGCACACCAGTAAAAGTTAGAAGATAAAGGATGTCATTTTAAGTTGTGACAAAGTAGCAGATGTAAGTAGCCAGGCTTGCTTATTCTGCTTGCCTGCAGAAGTTTACAAAGCCCCTCACATAGTGACGGAGTACAGCCCTTGGGAAGAATGCCCTGAAAATGATAAGCAGGACAGATCATGGGTTTCTATGTCTGTTGCATGAATCACTGCATTTTTAGAAAAGATAAGTCTAATGACCCTGACCCTTGCCTCTTCCTGTATATAAGATACAGGAATTCATGATTATACCTCTTTAATCTATAACCAGATGTACCCTTGCACCCAAACTTTTGATGATATTTTGCTCTAGTGGTAACTTTTATAAAAAATATTAGATAAAATTTCTGAGCACATGCAGATGCACCACCATCTGGGTATGGTGGTTGCTCTTGGTTGAATCACTGTGTTGGAGTAGTCTAACAAAAACTTCCCAAAAGACTTTCCTGGGATGTAATTCTCACTAAGACTATGAATAACATTAACTTTAATTATTTGAAAGTTTGATTTTCTTCTTTTCAGTTAAAAGTTATCCTGCTATGTGATTCTCTCGAAACATTCATTATGTTTCACAGGAGAAAAATAGTCAAAATATTAGGAAATAGTAAATAATAAGCATCATTTATCATATAATTGCAAAAGATATTATAAAAGACTTTTGGCTGGGCATGGTGGCTCACACCTGTAATCCCAGCACTTTGGGAGGCCAAGGCGGGCAGATCACCTGAGGTCGGGAGTTTGAGACCAGCCTGACCAACATGGAGAAACCCCGTGGCTACTAAAACTACAAAATTAGCTGGGCATAGTGGTGCATGCCTGTAATCCCAGCTACTCAGGAGGCTGAGGCGGGAGAATCGCTTGAACCCGGAAGGCAAGTTTGCAGTAAGCCAAGATGACGCCATTCACTCCAGCCTGGGCAACAAGAGTGAAACTCTGCCTCAAAAAAATAAAAATAAAAATAAAATAAAAAAATAAAAGACTTCTATATTTTCTAGAATATTTTATATGCTCTCATTACTAGTCTGGGTTTGATGGGAATGAATTTCTTGATGCTTGGACATGTATTGGACATTAACTTTTGAGCTTTGTGAATGTGTTATATTTTCAAATGAGTTTATTTTCCAGTTAATTTTTAACTTAAATAACATATGCATGTTTTTTAATACTTCAAATTATGCACAATGGAATCTTTCCTGGGGAAACAAGAAAATGTGTGCAATGAGGTAATATGCTCACCAAGTTGTTCTTAATAGAAACAGGGGAAGTAAACCTAAATATTTATAAGTAGAGATAATGTTAATTATATCTAAATCCATATAATTTACATAAAATTTATGCAAAAATTAATGAAGAGACAGTATACTATACCTGATGTAATCTGTAAATACATTTGCAGATTGATGTCTTTTCAAGTCAGGGATGTCACCATTTCTCTTTTTTTTTTTTTGAAACGGAGTCTCGCTCTGTCACCCAGGCTGGAGTGCAGTGGCGCGATCTCGGCTCACTGCAAGCTCCGCCTCCCGGGTTCATGCCATTCTCCTGCCTCAGCCTCCCGAGTAGCTGGGACTACAGGCGCCCGCCACCACACCCGGCTAATTTTTTGTATTTTTAGTAGAGACGGGGTTTCACTGTGTTAGCCAGGATGGTCTCGATCTCCTGACCTCGTGATCCACCCACCTCGGCCTCCCAAAGTGCTGGGATTACAAGCTTGAGCCACTGCGCCCGGCCACCATTTCTCTTTAAAATGAGAAAAGACATAAGTAAATAGAGTTTCAGACCAGCAGGCTAACTTTGATATGAGAAAAAAGAGTAATGGAAGATAGACAGGAGGCTTAGAAGTAAGGAATCATCAAATAAATAGTTACGAAAGATACCCAGAATTAGAGTTTATATATGGATAATGGTTTCTCTGACAAGAAATGTGGGTAGAAATGCTCCATCAAAATGAGATTGTAAGCCATAATAGAGCTATTATAATGTAGGATTCTGGATTCAATTTGGAAAACAGTTGAAGTAGGTTTAACATGCATAGGATGGATGTGCAGAGGGTGTTAATAGGATTTCCTTCCAAAAGATTACATTGAAGTCCGCATGTGAGGCTGTACAAAAAATACAGTTACATGTCTGAATAGTTAGGGCTATCTGAACAAACTTCACAGAGAACTGGCCTTGGTCAAAGAACAAGCCTTGGCACAGGGAAAGGAAGCACACATGTGCACATGCATACACACACACGTAATGCTGTCTACTGAATATAGTTTACAGTCATAATCATGTAAAAACTGAGATTTGTATATGGTCTGTTTTTTAAAAGGTTTTTGTTATTTCTTTTTCTAGCTGTTTACTTTCCTGTGTAATTTTGTGTTTGTAATTTTTTTTGAGATGGAGTCTTGCTCTGCTGCCCAGGCTAGAGTGCAGTGGCACAATCTCAGCAATCTTAAAAGATTCCTGAATAAGTGGTTATGACTATTTCACTTCTTTGAAGGAGTGTTTTTACATTTCAGAAGGTAGATGGAGCTTAAGACTGTGGAGATATCCCAGCAGTTTTAAGCCTCAGATGTCCCTTTTCTCCATGGTGACAGTCCCCGCCAAAACCTATTTAGTTTGGCGAGTATAAAGCTTTCTCTCCTCAAAGGAGATTAAATGGACAGAGTGTATGTATACATAAGTCAGTTTCAAAATTTCTGGGTTCCTTATCTACAGCACAGACCATGGTTTGTGTAGAGTGACATGGAACTAGCTTTCATCACTTCTCCTCAGAAAAGGAGAGAATTGGGGTAAACGGGATCTGGAACAGTTACTGCAGCAAGTTGGTGATAGTTAATACATTCTGTTCTCCAGGAACCTGGGGTCTGCTTTCAGAATAATATGAATAACGTAGATATTAAAAATGTATCACCCATATTCTGATATGTTTCAATATACTGAAAGAATATGTGTGTATGAACCTCAGAGCTTGGTAATGTTATGTGTACATGGTACTAAACCCACCAAAAACACAGGGAAAGGAAACACACACACACACACACACATACACACACACAATGCTGTCTAGCAGTGAATACAGTTACATAGTCATAATCATGTAAAAACTGAGATTTAATATTTCTGTTTTTTAAAAGGCATTTTACTGCTATTTCTTTTTCTAGCCGTTAACTTTCCCTGTAATTTTGTATTTGTAATTGTTTTTTGTGATGGAGTCTTGCTCTGTTGCCTAGGCTGGAGTGCAGTGGCACAATCTCAGCTCACTGCAACCTCCACCTCCTGGGTTCAAGCGATTCTCCTGACTCAGCCACCTGAGTAGCTGGGATTATAGGCACATGCCATCATGCCTGGCTAATTTTTATAATTCTAGTAGAGATGGTGTTTCACCACGTTGGCCAGGCTGATCTCGAACTCCTAGTCTCATGTGATCCACCATTGCCTCCCAAAGTGCTGGGATGACAGGAATGAGCCACTTCACCTGGCTTTGAAATTCTTGTATTTTCCCAAATAGACCCTTTGCTTGAAAAGTCATCTCTTTATATTTTATGTTTTTTATTTTTTTATTTTATTTTAAAAACAGGATGTTCCTCTGTCACCCAGGCTGGAGTGCAACGGCAGGTCCATAGCTCACTGCAACTTCAAGCTCCTGGGCTCAAGCAATCCTCTTGCCTTAGTGTTTCAAAGCACTGGGATTATAGGTGTGAGCCATCATGCCCACCCATCTCTTTACATTTTCATTTCATGTTAATTTTATGCTATCAAATAACATAAAATGGCTCCACAGATGAAGCCACTTTTGATCTTTCACTCTTTGTGGCTAAGACAATGCATAGGTTTTCCAAGGCAGCCTTATCAATTAGGACCACCTCCTTTATGATCCTGGTTCTTGCTGTCATCTTTGAGACTGAGAAGTTGCAAATGGAACAACAGCAACAATGGCAGCAGCAGCAGACACTTCTCCAGCCTTGCAGTGCTGTAAGGAGGAATGTGTTCTGTCAGGGGCTCTACATTTACTTTCTGGAAAGACCTAGACTGTGACTGCTGTTTTTGGGTTGCCACGGTGAGACAACAGCTTTAGTGCCACTCTGACTTACCATCATTTTGGGTTTCCCATCTCAGCACATCATTCATAGGTTATGCTGCAGATTTCTTTTTCTTTTTTTTTGAAACGAAGTCTCACTTTTGTCGCCCAGGCAGGAGTGTAGAGGTGTGATTTTGGCTCATTAAAACGTCTACCTCCCGAGTTCAAGCGATTCTCCTGCCTTAGTCTCCTGAGTACCAGGGATTACATGTGTGTGCCACATACCTGGCTAATTTTTTTGTATTTTTAGTAGAGACAGGGTTTCACAATGTTGGTCACGCTGGTCTTGAACTCTTCACCTCATGATCCACCCACCATGGCCTCCCAAAGTGCTGGGATTACAGATATGGGCCACCGTGCCCGGCCTGGTTGCAGATTTCTTTCAGCTCTTGTCATTCCAGTTGAAGAGAGACCATATGACATTCTAGAGATGGCTGCAGGCAAGCATTTAAAGTCTTTGAGGGGACAACAGCACATCAGGGAGAGTATTATCATGACTATTGGGAGGATAATACCAAGAAGTTGGAGTATGCTCTTTACCTAAGGTCCCCACAAACCAGAACGCATAAGATTAAATAGATCAAAGGATAAGCTAGATAAAGAGTCTACATACTTAACTAAGCAGCCTCTTCATTACTCTTCTACCAGTGAATTTCTCCAATAGGCCATGAGTACCAGCAGCTGGAGAGATACTTCTCTGTTCAGCCACTTCTGTGTGAACTCCACAAGAGAATGTAAAGTTTGTTGCATCCTTTACAGTGGAATTTGCTATAGAGCCTATCATGAGCATACATTTGTAATCATTGCTTCTTCTATTTTAAACCACGGAAGAAAAACCTAACAAATAATGCCCTTCTAGAAGAGTGAAGGCCTCCTGGTAATGTTCTCTTTAACGCATGATGTGGGTTAAGAGGAATGAACCAATATTTTGTTTCTGACTGATTATGAGGCAATGTATGTACCATTAAAGTTTCTTACTGACATTGGGCCTTTATCTTGTATCCACCAAAGTATAAAGTTATCCATGTATAAGGCTGGCTGTAAACACATTCACAAATAAAAGTACAACCCATAAGTGCACATAAGAGACCTCCTTTCCATTTCTATTGTTCATAGACGCGTAAGCAAGATAAAATATTCAAAGATAAGTTTCATGATAGTAGAAGTCTTAACCTGTGAACTCTTTAGAAAAGTTGCTTGCATCAAAGACACCATACTCTTCTGGGGAGAAACCTCCCTGGTTAGTTTTACCTTAAGGGTTCCAATGGATGTACAGTTCCAAGAGTGTGGAGGGACCCTTCTCAGCTGTGAGATGATAAACCTAAAGTTCAAGATCCTGACGTTTTGCTGTAGTGTGGATGGCAAGGTCAATTTTTCTTTGATGTTCTCAGAAGATCCAAACCATAAAAAGCTTTCACAGCAAGGCTGCTGTGGCCAGACTGCCTCCCTAGATTTCTTCTCTGTGAGCACGGCGTCTCTAAAAAAAAAGGCAGCAACACCAGTCAGGGGCTTATAGACCAAACCCCCGTCACCCTGGGACAGAACACCTGGGGGAAGGGGCAGCTATCGGCAGCTTCTACAGACTTAAATGTCCCCGCCTGTCAGCTCTGAAGAGAGCAGTGGATCTCCCAGCATAGCGTTTGAGCTCTGCTAAGGGTCAGACTACCTACCTGCTAGTCAGGACACACACTACCTGTGTGTCCTGACTAGCAGACTTCTCCCAGTAGGAGCTGACAGACACCTCATACAGGAGAGCTCTGGTTGGCATCTCCTGTATGATGGCGGGTATCCCCCTAGAATGAAGCTTCCAGAGGAAAGAACAGGCAGCAATCATTGCTGTTCTGCAGCCTCTGCTAGTGACACCCAGGCACACAGGGTCTGGAGTGGACCTCCAGCAAACTTCAGCAGGCCTGCAGCAGAGGGGCTGACTGTTAGAAGGAAAACTAACCAACAGAAAGGAATAGCACATCCATTCAGAGACCCCATCAGAAGGTCACCAACATCAAAGACCAAAGGTAGATAAATCCATAAAGATGGGGAGAAACCAGCGCAAAAAGGCTGAAAATTCCAAAAAGCAGAATGCCTCTTCTTTTCCAAAAGATCACAACTCCACATCCTCAAGGGAAGAAAAATGGGTGGAGAATGAGTTTGATGAGTTGACAGAAGTAGGTTTCAGAAGGTGGGCAATAACAAACTCCTCTGAACTAAAGGAGCATGTTCTAACCCAATGCAAGGAAACTAAAAACCTTGAAAAAAGGTTAGAGGTATTGCTAGCTAGAATAACCAGTTTAGAGAACAAAAATGACCTTATGGGGCTGAAAAACACAGCACAATAACTTTGTGAAGCATACACAAGTATCACTAGCTGAATCAATCAAGAAGGAAGAAAGGATATCAGACATTGAAGATCAACTTAATGAAATAAAGATAAAAGACAAGATTATAGAAAAAAAGAATAAAAAGAAATGAATAAAGCCTCCAAAAAATACGGGACTAAGTGAAAAGACCAAATCTACATTTGATTGGTATACCTGAAAGTGATGGGGGAGAATTGGAACTAAGTTGGAAAACACTCTTCAGGATATTATCCAGAAGAACTTCCCCAACCTAGCAAGGCAGGCCAACATTCAAATTCAGGAAATACAGGGAACACCACTAAGATATTCCTTGAGAAGAACAACCCTAAGACACATAATCGCCAGATTCACCAAGGTTGAAATGAAGGAAAACATGTTAAGGGCAGCCACAGAGAAAGGTCAGGTTACCCACAAAGGGAAGCCCATCAGACTAACAGCAGATCTCTCTGCAGAAATCCTACAAGCCAGAATAGAGTGGGAGCCAATATTCAACATTCTTTAAAAAAAAAAAGAATTTTCAACCCAGAATTTCATATCCAGCCAAAGTAAGCTTCAAAAGTGTAGGAGAAATAAAATCCTTTACAGACAAGCAAATGCTGAGAGATTTTTGTCACCATTAGAACTGCCTTACAAGAGCTCCTAAAGGAAGCACTAAACATGGAAAGGAACAAAGAGTATGAGCCCCTGCAAAAGCAGGCCAGTTGTAAAGACCATCAACACTATGAAGAAACTGCATCAACTAATGGACAAAATAACCAGCTAGCATTATAATGCCAGGATCAAATTTACACATAACAATATTAACCTTAAATGTAAATGGGCTAAATGTCCCAATTAAAAGACACAGACTGGCAAATTGGATAAAGACTCAAGGCCCATTAATGTGCAGTATTCATGAGACATATCTCATATGCAAAGACACATATAGGCTCAAAATAAAGGGATGGAGGAACATACACCAAGCAAATGGAAAGCAAAAAAAGCATGATTTGCAATCCTACTCTCTGATAAAACAGACTTTAAACCAACAAAGATCAAAAGAGAAAAAGAAGGGCATTACATAATGGGAAAGGGATCAATGCCCTCTAGTCACTTCCACTCAATATTGTGCTAGATGTTCTAGTTAGGGGAACTGGGAAAGAAAAAGAAATAAAAGTCATATATATTGGAAAGAAAGAAGTAGACCTATCTCTATTTGCAGATGACATAATCTACATAAGAAGTCCTAAAGAATCCCTTAAACAAAACCCATAACTACTAACAAACTAAGCAAGTTTATGTTATACAAGACAAATGTAAAGAAATCAGTTGTATTTCTATACATTAGCAATGAACATCCAAAAAGTGACATTAAGAAAACAATGCTATTTGCAATAGAATAAAAAACTTCGGAAAATTTTAACAAAAGAAATCCATCCTGGTAACACCGTGAAACCCCGTCTACTAAAAAATACAAAAAATTACCATGGTTGGTGGGCTTTTGTCCACTACTTGGAGGGTACCTGGGAGGTGGAGCTTGCAGTGAGCTGAGATTGTGCCATTGCACTCCAGCCTTGGCGACAGAGCGAGACTCCGTCTAAAAAAAAAAAAAGAAAAATATCTAGATAAGTGAAAGACATCCCATGTTCATGGATAATATTAATCATTATCTTAAAATTAAAGACTTAATATTAAGTCTTTAAGATGCCAATGCCCCACACATTATTATGCAGATTCAATGCAATCTCTATCAAAATCCTTGCTGCCTTTTTTTGGGCAGAAATTGACAAGCTGAACTTCAAATTCAAAACTGCAAGGGACTCAGAATGGCCTAGACAATTTTGAAAAAGAACAAAGTTGGAGGGCTCACACTTCCCAGTTTCAAAACCTACTACAGAGTCATTAAGATAGTACAATACTGGCTCACGTGCATATGTATATGCATGCAATACTGGCTCACAGATGCATATTGATAAAATAAAATTGTGAAGCCAGAAAAAAAAAGAAAACTTCCTTTACCTGGTAGCATAATAATTTACTGTTATAATATCAACCCTCTTGCATGCTAAAGCTTTTATACAACCAGAAAACATGCACTGAAAATTACAATTGAAATCCCTTAAAAATGTTTAAATGGCCCACCAGCTGACCAAGTGTACCTAAAATTTTGTTTTTCCAGGAATATGGGACCAAACATTGGATATAAGCTATTTTAGTAATTTGTTAAGTTACCACACAAATGTATTCAATTTGGATTATTTTATCTTTTCCGTGATGAGTCACAGAATGCAGAATTTTTAATAATAAAGGCTTTAAACACTTGGGAAGGACAAGGTGGCCATCCTGTTTGTTCTCCATGAGTCCATGTCTAATTAACATTAGAGCCTCTTGAATACCAGTTGATTTTCCAAACTAGGTGCATAGCACTGATAACTAATGGGTTTATCATTAGCACTGATAACTAATGGGTTATCATAGGCAATATGACTGAGACTGTTGGGTTTATTCAAATTGTATATTTAAACAATTTCAGTATCAGCTGGTTTAACCTGAAAATCTGACAAGGTAGTTTCTTGGTATTTAATTTTTTGTTCTTGGGTTAGTAGGTTTATATAAGAAAATTTGGTTATTCTGTGATTTAAAATAACTTAACATAAGTCTGGGTGCAGTGGCTCATGCCTGTAATCCCAGCACTTTGGGAGACTGAGGTGGGTGGATCACCTGAGGTCAGAAGTTTGAGACCAGCCTGGCCAACATGATGAAACCCCATCTCTACTAAATTACAAAAATTAGCTGGGCATGGTGGCAGGCACCTGTATTCCCAGCTACGAAGGAGGCTGAAGCAGGAGAATTGCTTGAACCAAGGAAGCGGAGGTTGCAGTGAGCCCAGGCTGTGCCACTGCACTCCAGCCTCGGCAACAGAGCGAGACTCAAAAAACAAAAAACAAAACAAAACAAAAAAACCAGAATAACCATAATCATAATAGATAGTGTATATTTTAGACATTAGAATTTTAGAAATCCCGTACAATTTTGGAACGTATATTAGTGTTATTCACCAAAATATAAAATAAAGATTGAATATCATTTTGACAATCCCAAGTACCTAAGCATGTCAAATAATCCTGTTGATCTCCTTTCTGGATGTTTTCAGGGGCCCTCTCTCTGATCCATCCAAAAAGCCAGGCATTAGGAAAGACAATTTTGAAACTGCAGTTTGATTTTGGAATTCTAGATTACCATAAATTATTTTGCTAAAATGATGACTCAGAAATTTTTTTTTTTTTTTTTTTTT
>NW_026652367.1:0-48010 GCF_009828535.3 Hylobates moloch | reverse complement strand
TACAGGCGCCCGCCACCACACCCGGCTAATTTTTTGTATTTTTAGTAAAGACGGGGTTTCACCATGTTAGCCAGGATGGTCTTGATATCCTGACCTCGTGATCTGCCTGCCTCGGCCTCCCAAAGTGCTGGGATTACAGGCTTGAGCCACCGTGCCCGGCCGACTCAGAAATTTTAAAGCAGCAAAAACCTTTTATTATCTTGTATTTAAAAAAATTATACTGTTCTTACACACCTTGCATGTAAAACTGTTTCTAGTAGTCTTAACTGCATGTTACAATGTTGATTCTTAGCAATTTAATTTTAACATAAAACTTGTTATGTTAATTATGTGCTAGGTGTTGATAAGATCTGATTGTTTCCAGCATAGCTAGGGGTGTGGCCAACTCCACATATCCCCAGGACTTACCTAGCTGGAAAGCAGGCAAGTTAAACAATTCTCAAAAGACAAAGAAGCAGCTTATAACCTTAAAGCATTTAGCAAACCTTATATTTGGACATAATTTAGACCATATGTTTACATTTTGAAGACATTTGTATTTTACCAATAATCTTTAAAACTGTTTATAAGATTACTAAAGTTATGTGAACTAAAAGGCATTACACTTTTTACTTACTTAAAACAAAATATTTGATTTAAGGTCATTATTAAACCAATTAATTAAAGCTCTTTGTAGTAATTAAAACATTACAGAGGAGATAAACAGTGACTTTGGTTTGCACGGAGAGAAAGAGGCCAGAACTGTCAGACTGACTGGTAAGAAATTCTTAACTTCAAATTCTATTTACAAAAGTACATTCAACATGCTTAAAGTATCAAGAAGCCTAAAACCCAAAAAATTAGTTTAAGGTTAAAAGGCTAGTGTGCTCCATTAATTCCTGTAAGCCTGACCAAGATAGCTTAGGAATTCCAGATAAATGTTACAAAGGGTGACTTGATAGAAATGCATAGGAAACAAAAATAACTATTCACAGAACCAAATAAGAGCCTTCCATTAGAACCTAAAAGAAAATCATGGTTATATATATATATATATGTATGCATAAGCAAAATCCAAAGGAAACAGCAAACAAATGAAAACTAGAAGCAAAAACAAATAAACAGAAAATCAACCTGAAGTTTTTTGTATTTAATCTTCCCTAGAGGCTACAGTGTTACCCACAGCCCCCTCAAAAAGCTATGCATAATATTTTATTATTGATACATAATTCAATGTCCTAAAGTTTATTAATATCATCATCCATCTTGTGCAATTCAGAAATTCACTTTAGACACATTATTCAGAGTTAAAAAAAAGAGGAAAGAAACACGAAATGCAGTTTAACAGTCAAAGACAGGTTTGTTTTGTTTTGTTTTAGATAAAATCTGAGAGGGGCTTCTGGCTGATTTCGGTCAGGAGCACTTTCTCTTACAGACTATATGACTATATATTGGTTTTAGGCTGAAGGAGTTTAATTACAAGTTTGGAATGTTTCCGTATGGGGAAGAAGTTTATGGCAGGTTTGGAATATCTCTGGGAGGAGGGGAGGTTATCTTGGGGCTGACATCTTTCTGGCAGTAGGGGGTTATCTCTGGGCTAGCATGTCTCTGGATGGGGAGGAGTTTGTAATGTTTCTTATTGGAGATGTTATTTGTGGTGTAGGGTCATGCTGACCTTTGCCATTAAGCTGCTGTCCTTTGGATTTAGGCTGTTTTTTGATTAATTTGAATTTTAAAATGAGATGCTTGTTCATGATGGCGATACTGCTGTTCTATCAACATGACCAATAAGGACTTCAGTACTGGCACTATCCACATAAAATAGTAAACATAGTGTGAAGCAATGCAAGCATGTATGTTGAAACTTGGCTCCACACTAAATCCAGCTTCAGGCTTAACTGTATGTAAAAAAAAAAAAGAACCGTCAAACTGCCAACGCATTTTATACAATACTTCTTACTTTAATCAAGACTAAGAGCTTTACTATGAAAATGTTAATTAGCCACATGTGTCCAATTCTTTATCAGATTTTAAAGAATATTTTATAATATAATTTTTCCACATTTTTCTCACCTACTGAATGGTTCATTACCACATTGTTTCAAGAATAACCTTTTCAAATCTGTAGTTTGAACTACCTTTTGCATAATTACTGAATTAGACAATTTTTTTTTGTCTCTTTGGAGTCTGGAGAGTTACTAATAACATAATCCTAATAACATAACCTTTCTGGCACATTTTGTATACAGAATTACATGTTAACTAGAATTCTTATCCTAACACTTAATGAAACCCTAAAATGTAACAAATTCTGAAATATCAGATATGAACACTTACAGATAAGAACAATTCCACAATTTTAGAACATATTTCCCTACATTACAATCCTTTCTTAATTGGAAATGACCCAGATATGAAATGAGCATCAAAAATAACTTTTAAGATTTTAATTTACACAAAGAGTTTACCTAAAACATTTATTCCGTTCATTGTACTCAGTTGTTACACTTTATTAGTTATTATTATTATTATTATTATGTGTTTTTTTTTTGAGACAGAGTCTTGCTCTGTCGCCCAGGCTGGAGTGCAGTGGCACGATCTCGGCTCACTGCAAGCTCCGCCTCCCGGGTTCACGCCATTCTCCTGCCTCAGCCTCCCGCGTAGCTGGGACTACAGGCGCCCGCCACCACGCCCGGCTTATTTTTTGTACTTTTAGTAGAGACGGGGTTTCACCATGTTAGCCAGGATGGTCTCGATCTCCTGACCTTGTGATCCACCCGCCTTGGCCTCCCAAAGTGCTGGGATTACAGGCTTGAGCCACCGCGCCCGGCCTAATTATTATTATGATTATTTTTTGAGAGTCTCGCTCTGTCTCCCAGGCTGCAGCTCAGTGGCGCGATCTTGGCTCACTACAACTTCTGCTTCCCAGGTTTAAGTGATTCCACTGCCTCAGCCATCCAAGTAGCTGGGATTACAGGTGCGTGCCACCATGCCAGGCTAATTTTTTGTATTTTTAGTAGAGATGGGATTTCACCTTATTAGCCAAGATGGTCTCAATCTCCTGACCTTGTGATCTGCCCGCCTTGGCCTCCCAAATGTTACACTTTGAACAAGAGAGACATGAGACATCAATTAAGACATGTAAAATGAAATTGGTTCCATGTGGAAAGGTAGGACAACTCAAAGTGGGGAGGGGGGTTGGGAACTTCCAGGTCACAGATAGGTGGGAAACAAATGGTTGCATTTTGTTGAGTTTCTGATTAGCCTTTCTGAGGGAGGCAATCAGATATGCATTTATCTTAATGAGCAGAGGGGTGAGTTTGAATACAATAGAAGGCAGGTTGGCCCTAAGCATTCCCAGCTTGAATTTTCTCTTCAGCTTAGTGATTTTGGGGAGCCCAAAATATTTTCCTTTCATAAGTTACTCTCATTCATCAACAGAAAGCATGCAAACCAAGATCATTTTGTTTTGGCTGAGTTTATAGTTTTATAACCTTCTGTGCCAAACACCGACATGTTACAATATCTAGCAAAGACAAACATAAAATTCAGACAAAAGGTATGCTGACAATTCAGAAGGCATTTCTATTTTTATTCTACCAATAATTTTAAAGCCACCTTGTTCAGTAAAGTTATATTTGAGTCACATGAGCTTGAAAATTGCTTATACTTATTTACTTACTTTATGAGCACTCTTACTTAGGAGCCAGTTTGGTAGACACACCATATGACAATAAGAGTACATACAAATTAACACATTAGACCTGTATACACACACATAAACAAAGATCCAACAGCTTGGAACATCAGCTATGAGATAGCAACATAAGCTTGCTGATTTTACTCTGTTTGCCCAAACAGATAATTCAGTGAAGTCTGTGAACCAAAATTTCTGGTAAAGGAGTCTCCATGGCAGATTTTTAAAGGCCAAATCTTCCCAGACTCCAAAGAGTATTGGGGCCAAACAGCACTAAATGAGAGTGTCAGACATTAACCAGGTCCCTTGCTTAAGACAACAGTACAAAAGCCTGGATACATGCAATGTCATCCCACTTTCCCATTCAACCACAAACTCCAGGTTCCAAACAATATTGGGGACGAGCAGTATTGCAACTCAGAGGAAATTCTAAGGAGGGTTTAGTGCTAGACCTCAGAACCTCTGCCAAGGGCCGCTCCTTTGGAGAGGGTGAGTTCTGAAGAATTCCCCTACCTGTGCATCCCCCAATCTTAGAGTCGGATGTCTCTGACCTTAGGAGCGTACCAGTGCCAGTTGCATGTTTTCCCTCCAGAGGGAGGGAGGAAGAGTTTTTATTTCTACAACCGGTTACAGGGAGAAGGCCTGGAAATTATTGCCAGGCCAACTCAAAATTACAAAGTTTTCTAGAGCTTCTATAGCTTCCAAGCTCCATATCTATATGTAAGTGTGCATTCATCTAAAGACATATGCATTTACTTCTTTTAATCTATAAGCAAGGTATGAATCCTGAAGACCTTCCTCTGGAGTCTCAGTAAATTTGCTTAATCTCAGTGGGTGCAGGTGCTGGGATGATTACCCTTGTCTCCTGCTAAATCATAAAGGTTTGAGAAGTTCCTTCAGATCCCCTAACAAACTTTTTTAATGGAGGCCTGAAGAGTTTCTTCAGACCCCCAATAAAACTTGTTTAATCATGCTTTTAAGGTTCAGCAAAGGCCTGGGAAAAACTCTTGGTGGACTTTTGTTGAATTCCAGCCTTTGTATAAGGACACTGGCTTTTTCAGCTTTTAATATTTAACTTAACCCCTCAGTCAGTGCTGAAACAGTTGTTATAGAGGCCTGTGTTAGTGAGACCTGGCCTGCCACATCACCACATCCCTTAGCCTGTTTGGCTAAGGCTGTTTCAACACACTGAGGCCATGTGAAAAGTGAAAACGCATGCCTGGCACAGAATAAGTGCTCAGTAAACACATCAATTTGTTTACTGTTTGGAAGGAAGCTTTATCACCCAACCCTGATTTAAGGTAAGAGTGTATATTGTCAAGTAGTTTGTTACATTTTCTTACACCTTGATCATTTTGCAATTATGCATATGGCATTACTCAACTAAGAGAGTGTGAAAGGAAAAATAAATGTTGGAACCCCCAAATCACTAGGCCAAAGAGAAAAGTCAAGCTGGGAATTGTGGCAGGCAAACCTGAGATGAGAATAAGACAGTTACAAAGCTAAAAAAAAGCTACATAGGGCCGGGTGCAGTGGCTCACGCCTGTAATCCCAGCGCTTTCAGAGGCTGAGATGGGTGGATCACAAGGTCAGGAGATCGAGACCATCCTGGCTAACACAGTGAAACCCTGTCTCTACTAAAAATACAAAAAAAAAAAAAAAAATTAGCCGGGCATGACCGGTGGCAGAGTGCAGTGAGGCGAGATCAGCCATGATTCAGCGGGTGACAGAGAATTGTCTCCAAAAAAAAAAAAAAATCCCAAAAGAGAAATTCATTGTGGACCTCAAGGTCTTTTTTTTGAGACAGAGTCTGGCTCTGTTACCCAGGCTGGAGTGGAGTGTCGTGATCTCGGCTCACTGAAACTTCTGCCTCACATGTTCAAGCGATTCTCCTGCCTCAGCCTCCCGAGTAGCTGGGACCACTGGCACATGCCACCATGCCTGGCTACTTTTTTGTATTTTCAGTAGAGAGAGAGTTTCACCGTGTTAGCCAGGATCGTCTTGATCTCCTGAGCTCGTGATCTGCCTGCCTCTACTATGAGCTTTCATTTTTGTCACTGCATGAAGGCCTTGACTGCTGGCATCCTTATAATTTGATAAGGCCATGATTTCCCATGCTTCCCATTCCATGAACGTTAATGACAGGAACTGGAAGCTGGGTTGGTTTTTTGTTCTTAGCCAGTTGATTAGGATAACGGGAGAATAAGAAAAGAAGGTTTACGTCTCCTGCAACATTTGCAAGTCTGCTCTGAGCTGCATCACACATAGGAATCAGGGACCACACCTAGTACAGATTAAAAAAAAAAAGGTCCTTCCTGCTTCCGGGCAGGACAATTATTCCTATTCACTCCTTGGCATTCAGGTAACACCAGAGAGTGATCCTAGCCAATTGCCCTCAATTTCCAAGGAGCTACTGGGAAACAGCCACTGAAAGACCGAAAAAGAAAAGGAAAAAAAAAAAATTAGAAAAGACCCAGATACCTTAAACGAACTGAGCAGTGGTGATTTGGTGCCTCCACACGGAAACTCCTAGATTCACTGCCCACAGCCAGAAACCTGCAGCTGCCTCTGTGTTTAGGCGCTGCCCACCAAGGGTCTCAAACTGGAAAGGGCAGAGGTTCTACGCCCAGCCATGCACCTCAAGATCTTTACTCCAAAGCAGTTCTGTTTAATTTCACCCTGGCGATGTACATTGATAGCTCATCTTCACAGGTGAAAGACAGAAAGTCCTCCATCTGCACATCTGCAACAAATGCCTATCTCATTGTTTCCTCTGCTTTCCTCATTGTTTATGTAAAAATGCAGACTCACTGAGCCAGACTATGAAAGTAACTGACTATTCTTCTACCCTTCCTTTTTTTTTGACAGAGTTTCCCAAGCGATTCTCCTGCTTCAGCCTCCTGAGTAGCTGGGATTACAGGCATGTGCCACCACGCCCGGCTAATTTTTGCATTTTTAGTAGAAACAGGGTTTCTCCATGTTGGTCAGGCTGGTCTTGAACTCCCGACCTCAGCTTCCCAAAGTGCTGAGATTACAGGTGTGAGCCACTGCACCCGGCCTCTACCCTTCCTGTTACAGTTAAATTGTGTATTTAGTGAAAGGCTGATCAGAGACCCAAAATAATGCAACCATTTGTCTCTTATGACATCAAACTCTACATTTCCAGTGCCCCAGTCCCCCATCAAGCCACCCCAATGTCCTGCACCATGTACATCTCACATCTTGCCTTCCTAAAATGTATGAAACCAACTTGTGCATTGGCCACGAGAGAAAGAGAGAGAGAGAGAGAGAGAGAATGAACAACCAGAAAGGAACAGAAGGAAACTTTTGGAGGTGATGGAGATGTTCATTACCTCGATTTGTGATGGTGGTATCGTGGGTTTACGCCTATGTCCAAACTCATCAAATTGTACACATTAAGGAAGTGCAGCTTCATTTGGCTTGTTGTTTTTCTATTTTTATTTTATTTTATTTTATTTATTTTGAGACGGAGTCTCTCTCTGTCGCCCAGGCTGGAGTGCAGTGGCGCGATCTCGGCTCACTGCAAGCTCCGCCTCCCGGGTTCACGCCATTCTCCTGCCTCAGCCTCTCCGAGTAGCTGGGACTACAGGCGCCCGCCACCATGCCCGGCTAATTTTTTTGTTTTTAGTTTTTAGAGACGGGGTTTCACCGTGTTAGCCAGGATGGTCTCGATCTCCTGACCTCGTGATCCGCCCACTTTGGCCTCCCAAAGTGCTGGGATTGCAGGCGTGAGCCACCGCCCCAGCCTGGTTGGTTGTTTTTTGTATATCAATTCTGTTAGGCGGACGCGCATGAAAAATTCCATCTCAATAGAAGCTGCGCGGTACAACTTACACAGCCGACTTCACTCTCTTAAAAGTGAATTGTTTTGCAGGTTTTACGACATGCACAGAGCTGTGCAGCCATCATCACGAGCTAATCCAAAGCAAGGTATTCGACTTAAAATTCAAATGCCATAAAACCTATCCTTTCAATGTTTACAATACAGACGATTTTAGTACGTTCCCAAACCTATGAAATTGACCCCAATCCTGAACAAGGAATGATTTGTCTCTGAAACAAATCCTGATTTTGCAATCACAGCATGTCACAGTCACAAGGAATCATATAGGTTATTTCTTACGATTGGCATTTTTTTAAAGGCTCCTAAATCGTGCTCTTTCAGGACTTTTGCTAAATATTTTGAAGGTCGGAGAAAGATAAGTTTAAGAGTGTAAACTGCGTCCTCCCAGCTCAGCCGACCTGACGGGGGTAGGCACAACAAAAAGTCCTGCCGCATAACTTACACCTGTAAATCAGTATCAGAAACTGAAAATGCTAACAAATTCAGTTCCAGGCTGCGAACTCTACAGCGGAAGAATAAGAAACCGGAACTGAAATTCTCACTCATCTGACTTCCTGCGGTTTACGACCACGGAGTTTCGTTGCACCGGAAAAGAACAGGTTCTCTTCCGTCGCAGAGTTTCGCTATGGTAAGGCCGATACTTCCTAACTCCTAGTATATCTACCTCCATCATTTGAAAAAGGGCCGTTCCACCTTCGCGATGTTTAACTTTTCGGTCACCCCTACTTGGTGGGTGGGAATGCTGCTGGTGCTGCTTCAGGAAACCCGATTTGGAGAGCAGAGGTCTGAGAAGAGTGCGTCTCGTTGTGCTCGGCCTGGGGGCCGTCGCATGAGTCCATCCTTGACGCAGTCCGGCAGTGGCTTTTTACCCGGATTAACTTATTTTCACACGTTGAAGCAGTCTCAGATTCGCTTGGAGTGTACTGTGGACGCTCTCTTGACGGATGCTAGGGAGACCCGCGAAGTTTTAAAGGTCTGTGCTTTGCATGGTCTCTTCTGGGGTCTGGCAGGAAGTAATATTTGTTCAAAACGGGGCGTGAGTATGGGCTGGGCGACCTTTTCTCCTTGGATCAGGTATTACCCGTTAGCAGTTCCTACAGCTGAAGATGAGGACATTTCACTGTTAGCGGAGACGAATTTCTCTGAGTTTGGTGTCCTTTTCAGGCCCGGGGCCCCAAGAAGCACTTGAAGCGCGTTGCAGCGCCGAAGCATTGGATGCTTGACAAACTAACGGGTGTATTTGTGAGTATAACTTCATTTTTTTCTTCTTCAGTCAAGAGTACGTGCCAAGTACCTGTGGCGTGGTATTTCTTGGGGACGGTGTTTGCTTGTTATGTGGGATTTTCGTTGGTAAAGACTTCCCGCACCCTGAACTTGTCATTGCACTTTTCTGTGCGACAGAGGGCCAGGATGTCACGTCCTGATGGGTTCCTTTGCTGTTTTAGCTCCCCACTTTAGAGGGCACTTCTGAGCCCAGAGCTGAGTGGGTTAATGAATGTGTCCAATTCCACATAAGAAAGGAGTTCAATGACAGTCCGCTGAGTCCCCATTAATAATCAAATGCGTTTAATTTAAAGTTACCCTTTGTTTTAGAGGGTGGAGTAGCTGCTTTTTACGTTGAGCCCGAATTACTGGTTTAATAGTAAAGGCTACAGGAACCCACGAAACAAGGGCAAGGAGTTGTGTGAGAAACTCTGGAGGCTCTTGAACCGAACCTTGAAGACCTGGCAGGATGAGGGCAGTATACTCAGAGGCACGGGAGGCAAGCATCTCACAAGGAGACTAGGCAATTTCCACATTGATGGTGTGGTCACACTGGGAGAGAGTAGTTGAAGCTGTAAAGTCTTGGTCTTCTGAGACAGAGGAGCCAGTGTGAAGAAGACAGAATCGAGGTGCTTAAGATGCCAAGGGTTTTTTTGAGAAGGAATAAATGTGGTAAGAGACTGTATCTAGCCCTGAGGGTTTCCATTTAGGAGGCACTTAGTAACTAACTGATTTGGCCTCTTCTTGGTATAGTTTGAACTCTGAATACTGAGTAGTAGAAACTTGTTTTCCTTGTCCTGATATTTTCAGAGAGAACATAGATGGTGTGTTGGCTGGGGACCTGGATTTGCAACCTGTCCCTGTCAGTTTCTGCTTCCAAGTGCTACCTCTGCTACTGCCCCCTATTATCTGACTTCCCTGGATGGGCCATTGTTTTCTCTATTGTTAAGTGGATGAGCAAGGTACTGTTTTCAAGAAGACTTGCTGGGAACTTGGTCCCTTAGTCTTGTGGGCTCCTCTCCTTTTCCCTGTGGCATTGATGAAAGTGTGCGGTTAATGATTAATGATTGTGAGTCCGTTTTAAGAGGGACAAAGCTAAAGAGGGATCTGTAGAAGCAGCTTGAAGAACAGTCTCCATTAGAAGGGATTCTTGTGTGATCCAAACTTAAAAGGTAATTGAGGAGTGGTGTTCAAGACAGACCTTGAGACTTTTATAGGTACTGGTAGCAGATATCCAAAGGACAGTATAACACCGAAACTGCAAGAGTATAGGTTACAGGATTTGTTGCAATGTGAATTTGATGACACTTAAGCCGGCAGGCAGCCAAGAGAGGAAGAATGCACATTGAGTGTTACGGGGTGGTCCAGCAACATTGGCAGGGCTTGGATGGAACTTTGAAGCCTGGAATGGTGAGAGAGCAGTAGAATATGTCTTCATAGGGTTTTGGGTAAAGTGTAAGCTACACTTGAGATACATGGGATATAGTGTTGTGTTGAAGGGAAGTTTGAAGAAGCAGTACGAGTGGCAGTGGTGCTTGGGGCAGGGCAAAATGGGCAGAATGTTGTGAGGCTGGATTTGGGGAAGGAAGGGGCCCAAAATGGGATTTCCATGGTTGGGGATATGACCTTCCTAACAAGACAGACCTCTAAACTGATGAAATAATTGGCCCCTTGTGTTCCTCTTCCCCACAAGAAGTTAAGTTCAGCTGAACTTATGCAGAACTAAGGTACATCATCTGCTCAATCTGGTTACATAAGGAGTGGATCTTCTCATAGATCAGGTTATCTGCCCTT
Organism: Hylobates moloch; assembly: GCF_009828535.3. Taxonomy (NCBI): domain Eukaryota; kingdom Metazoa; phylum Chordata; class Mammalia; order Primates; family Hylobatidae; genus Hylobates; species Hylobates moloch. Next base: position 37,412 of record NW_026652367.1, on the reverse strand, counting down.
GTATTCTACAGGCACCTCGTCCATCAACAGGTCCCCACAAGCTGAGGGAATGTCTTCCCCTGATTGTCTTCCTCAGGAATAGACTCAAGTATGCGTTGACTGGAGATGAAGTAAAGAAGATATGTATGCAACGTTTCATCAAAATTGATGGCAGGGTTCGAGTGGACATCACATACCCTGCTGGATTCATGGGTAAGGAAAGAGTTCTTTGTTTTGAAGAAGGAACGGGTTGAGAGAAGGACAAGCTGTAGGGCTCTCATGTTTCCAGTGATAAAACCGGACACTGAACTTCTGATTTCTGTGGAAGTTACTGCTGGTCCTTTCAGAAGGAGAATGAGGGATAGGGAGAGGAGTGGCAAGGCTCAAGTGAAAAGCTGGAAAGGGGTTGGTAATGTAAATGGGATGAGGCCAGCAGTGGCTGCATGCTGGCGGGTTATCAAAGTTAGGCTCCTACCCTCCCATCAGAGACTGGGAGACAGAGGAGCTGTCCTTAGGTGTTGGCTGCAACAAACAGTAAATTCTTTTGGCAGCCTTGAGCTTTCTCAGGCAGGCACTTTGAGGGGACTGGGCTCATCTTGAGCTTTTAGAAGCTTTGTTAGTGTTGAGGTCTTCATAGGTCAAGGTTGAAGCTTAGTCAAGAGGAGGGCTCAGAGGAAACTGACTAATGATTGGTCAAGGAGAGAATCTTTGTCAGTGAACAGGGTTTTGGCTCTGTCTCCCCACTTTATTGATGACTTAACTATTCTGGATCTCCAAGGATGGATTTACAGCTTGGTCGGGGCGGAGGAGGGTAGAGGAGGGGCAGAAGGGTCACACACCTCTAGGGAAAAAGTGTACTGAGAGGGGAGGTAGGGAAAGGTAAGAATTTTGACCTAGTGCTTTGTTCACCCTTTTCGTGGTGAAAGGCTCAATATAGCTTTTTGTCTAGTATTGTCCAGAACGCTGGGGGATGATTACTTTATCAGGTGTGGATGCTACCGAGTGGCTGGGGTTCCAGGTCAGACATTCCTAGGATCCAGCCACTGAGTTAGAAAAGACAGACCTTCCTTTTCTTACTTTCCTTCCTTTTTTTTTTTTTTTTTTGCATTTTGCTTTCTTTCTCAAAACCCCAAATCCTGAGTGAGGCAGGACTCCTGATAAGTGAAGTCATGGAGGGCATAAAGGGGGCCAAGACATTGATTGGGCAGCCTGCTGAGCCTTGAGTCTTGCTTGCTTAAATGTGAGGTCTGCTTGTTCATTTGGTTTCCTGGTATGTGTGGGTGTGCCCATATGTGTTTGCTCCTGAGGATCCTGAGGGCATTAACCAAGAACACAGTCCCAAGCAGCCATTGCCCAAGAATGTAGGAAGCGGTGGAGCAGCCATAAATGTATTCACTTTCTTTTGCTGGACAACATGTATTGGGACAGGAGCAGGGGTTGGTTGGTTTTATTCAAGCACCCCCCATCAAGCGCTGGGGACTCTTAGGCTGCTAAAACATTCTCAGGTTCAACCTGGCATAGAGTGTTCCTGCTGTGCAGGCAAAAGAAACTTTGTGTTAATGATGTTCCTTATACCCTTTTGTGATCAGATGTCATCAGCATCGAGAAGACAGGTGAACATTTCCGCCTGGTCTATGACGCCAAGGGCCGTTTTGCTGTTCACCGCATCACAGTGGAAGAGGCAAAGGTACGTTGCACGAGTCAAGTGAGCTTTGTAGTTTCCAGACAGATAGGTCTGTTGCTGAGGTTGTCAGAGGGTATTTTAGCCAGATTCCGGAAATATTTCCTGTCTCTACTTGTTCATCTGGTTGTTTAATCCAGGTCTGTAGGTGCACACTGATAGAAAGTAATGGATTTTCCACATGAAACTGTTTTAGAAACAAGATATGAGTAAGCAGTTCTCTGAAGGACAAGATGTTTCTGTACAGGAAAGGTCTGTGATATTGGAACCAGGAAGACCTGGGTAGAAATCCAGACGTCTTGTCATTCTATAATTATGTAACTGCAGGCAACAGTACATAGAACCTTTTTTGAGTCTTTGTTTTCTTTGTAAATGATGATAATATGCTTTCCTGCCAGGTTTCTATGACTGTTAGTAGTAGTGCTGCCTTGCACTTTCTAGACATAGAAGATGATTGACTTCCTGATGTCTGCCTCAGCCCTTAAAGCTCCATCTTCCTTCCCCAGATTTAATGGCCGAAGTTTCAAGGAAACTTTCAAAGGAGTTCCTTTCTGTATGGACAGTAACTTCCATTTTTCTGTGTAGAGAAGACCTCTTTGGAAACCAGGATCACCCCTCAGTCATCCATTCCTCTTTTCCCTGGATTTAGGGTCATGGGGTGACTTTGTTTTTCACTAACCCAATCACTGTTACAGTGACCAGATGCCATCTGAATATGAGATGCATTCTGTAAGTGAATCACAATGTGTTACATTGGATGTTGTTTCCACTTAGTTTAACCGGCTTGTCTTTTTCTCTGTTATTTCTCTGGGGGGAACACATTAGAGTCCCTGTAGGAATTGACAAGTGTTTTCATGTCTGGATAGTTACTTAATTGATTGGTTGTTTGGTTGTTTCTGACTTATTTGGTCGTGTCCCTTGATGCAGGGTCTATTCTGCTTTTGTGGATTGCTCTTACAGGAGGTGCTTTGTTTTAGATGGTAGGAACTAGGCCTTGAATCATGCAGCATGTTAAGTCACGCAGGGTGTTGGGTTCTCTTGTACTTAAAAGGTAGAAAGCACAGGGGAAATCTTAAATCTGATGACTGGTTTCAGCTTTTGTATGGAATTTGGATCTCAAGAGACAACGCAGATTGGTAGTCCCTGTGAATTTTTAAGTGGGGGGAGATGGAGTGGGACAAGGAGATACTGGAGTTTTGTTAGTACCTAGTGCTGGCCCTACCAGATTGGCCAGTCAGGGTGTGAAAAGCTTGTGTCCAGGAGAGTATCACATAGTAGCGAGAAGTGCCAAATGGTTACCCTGGGTTAGTGTATGGGCCTTATCCTTGTGTAACAGGTGTGAGACTTGGGGAAGTTTTGATTGAGCTTGTTTGCTGGTTGTTTCTTTGGGCAGCTGGAAGGGAGCATTCCCTGTCACAAACCCCACTGAGTTTAGCTTGGCTTGAGCCAAGGACACAGCGAGTTCACAGTGGAGAATCACAGGCTCCTGGGATGTCAGTTATGTTGGGGACACACCAGGGATTCTTTTCATAGTTTATTAGTCCACCAGGTAGCATAGGTTAGTGGAGAGACAGAACATCCAAACAGCCCTCCATCTTTGAAAATAAGACTAGAAAAGTGGTATTTTGCGGGTCTTGGGGAAACAGCCTGATGGATTTCAAACATAATTTCTCCCCTTAACAACTTGGTATTAGTTGTTGAAGACCAAGGAAATGGAAGTCACTAGATTTAAGAATGGGAGATTAGGTCTATTTTTGTGGGTGATTGCCATTACAGTGGATGGGAGAAAAAGAAAGACTTTGGATGAGCCCATCATGAGCCTGCACACGAGTAATGGGAACTAAGGCAGTGCCTGTTCCCATTGTGAGTGGGGGTAGAGAGCACAAGTATCACCTGGAAGACTGCAAAGAAGACAGGGGTTTAGAATATACATCCCCTGCTGTGGTATGCAGGAAGCACATGTGTAACAGGGTGATTGAATATTTGGTGGTAGGATAAGGAGATGGGAGCTGCAGATCTTGGTGAAATACATGGATGCTTGAGAGAGTTGTGGATGGAAGGACAGTATCTTAATGCTTTCGGTTCAGCTTGCCTTGCAACTTGCAAGTAGATGATAAGACAGAAAGAAGTAAGTGCTGACTGAAATAGAGGACTGAAACACTGCTCAAAGGAGTTACAGTAGATGCTGTCTGAATAGTTGGCACAGAAACCTCATTGATATTGGGCAGCTTGTGTTCAGTGATAGGTGTGCATGGGGAGAGGGAGATTTCATATTGCAGAAGGTTTATGAACAAGATCTTGGTGGTGCAGGTTCTGTTTCCTGAAAAGTAGAAAACAGTGGTTAAAGAAATCAAAAAGAGGAAATCAGAGAGTAACTAACCAACCAGAGACTTGGGTTTATGGATTCATTCTTGAAGGTTGAGAAGACTGAATCTCATAAAGGTGACAGTTATTCTCAAAGTAGAAGATACGGGACAGTGGCTAGAAAGAGGCAGAAAGAGGGAGTTTCTTTTAAGATAGTGGGTGATGTTTGCCATTTGTTTTAGAGAATTGGAGACTGGTGCAAAAGGAGATGATCAAGACCATGAGTGGGGAGACTAGTGCCTTTTTGGTGGGCAAGGAAGAAGACAGGTGGAGGGAGTAGGCAGTTCAAGTTTAAGTTTCAGAAAAGATGGAACCTGAGCAGTTAGATTCGTTTCTGAGGGAGGCCAGCTGGGAAAGATTTCATATTAGTTTGTGTAGGTGTTGTACAAAGGGCAGTGGAAACTTGAAGCGAAGAGTTAATCTGTGGTTTGAGAGGGACAGCGTAGAATGCTCTCAGTGGAGCCTCACATTTGACATTCATTTTGGAGAATGACGGGAGGCCTCATCTTGCAGTCAAGATTGTATGGAAAGGGTGTCAATGGGGCAGGCATATTGTAGTAGGTGGTGATGTGATTACAAATTATGACTGGTCAAGACTGCTGAGCAGACAGATGGCAGAGTTGAGGTTTTTTTGTGGTAGAGTGCTATTCAACAGTTAAGAATAAACTTTTTCTCTGTAGTTCTTCTATTAAACAAAATAAATTTGAAAAAATTCAGTAACTTTTTGGATACAAGTGTTTTTTGGATTACATGGATGAATTATCCAGTGGTGAGTTCAGAGATTGTAGTGCACCCATCACCTTAGTAGTGTACGTTGAACCTAATGTGTAGTTATTTTTATCCCTGGCCCCCCTCCCAACCTCCCTCGTCTGAGTCTCTGACCTCCTCCTAACCTCCCTCATCAGACTCTTTGAAGCCCGTTATATCACTCTGTATGCCTTTGCATACTCATAGCCTAGTTTCCACTTATACGTGAGAACATAGGGGTTTTCGTTTTCCACTCCTGTGTTATTTCACTTTGAATAATGGCTTCCAGGTCCATCCATGTTGTTGCAAAAGGCATTATTTTGTTCCTTTCAATGGCTGTTTTTCTCCAAACTTCTGTCTCTGAGAGTGCTCAGAAACTGACACGTTCTGGAGGCTATCCTGTCTAAGCATTTTGCTTAGATATGCGTGGCTTACATAATACCGAGGCTCAGCAACCTTTTATTTCCCTGGCTCCCAACCCTCTTCTTTTCTCTCAGACATTTCCTTTTGTCTCAGACATTTTATTATAAGCAGTTGGTTTGGGGTCCTCCAGCTTATACTGTTTTGTTTTCATCCATTGTATCCTTGCCTTCATGGCTTTGAGCCTGCCTGCTTGCAGGACTCAATCTGAACTCTGATTCCTCTACCACATAGAGGCTGAGCCCCGTACTAGGAACTAAGGATTGAACTCAGAGCAGTCTCCTGTTTGCTGTCATTGTTGTGCCTTTCTCACTTGCCATTGGTGACCCAGAGGGCCCTACAGTCTTTGGGAGTCTTGGGGCTGGAGGACAGAAGGGGTGTCACATCTTTAAAATCTGAAGACAGTCTTTTCAGCTGTGGGACAAAGGAAAAATAATTGATTTTCTGCAGATGTTGAGGCTACCCTTGTGGTAAGAGGTTTAGCTCAATTGTAAGTTCCCCTCATGATATGGCCAGCCTTACCTTTAGTGAACCTCTAGTTTCCTAGCAGGATGGGCCTCTACTAAGCGAGAGGACCTAAGATGTAAATCCTGAGCTGTTCTGGCTACATGAAGGTGCATAGGTAATAAAGTCATTTGAGGTGGATGTGAGGAAAGCCTGCTAAGGTTGGCTGTTGCAGGAGCACTCCCGCTAATAAAAGTGTTCAAAAGTTTTTAGCCTGCCTTAGTCCTGGTCTTGAAGCACTGCAAACCTGGTCAGTCAGCTCTGTATAGAGATTAGACACAGAACTTTTACCTGTTAATGTGCTAGCATGCTTACAGGCATTTCACTCACTTGTAGATAGTTGCCAAGTGTAATCTGTATTTCACAGTCATCTGTGGATGCTTGAAGGACAGACATACATCGTGACGCTTGGGTTAACAGTTCCAGAGGGAACCATCTCATAGGATGGAGGGGGGTCACTTGGAACTGGAGGCACCTTTAAAGAGAGAGGCCATCTTTTTTCAGAGGGTGTTTCACATGTGCAGTTAAAGGCAAAGGACCTTTGGGCCCAAGGCTTCAAGTTTGATGCTGTGATATAGCAGTGAACAGCATGGTGCTGTTGCTATCCATGCAGAAACTGTTAGTTAGTGAAAGGGTCTGTGGAGGATATAGGAAAAGAAAATATTTTTACTTATTTTGTTGTTGCTATCTCTCTCCTGACTGTCAGCAGTACCTGCTAACTATTGTGACTCCCTTAGCACTGTTCTCAGCTTAGCTGAGACAGTACACTGGACAGGATGTATGTGAAAAGTGGAGGGCAGCAGGTAGGCTTTGAGGTGTGAATAGGCCTTCTGTGAGTTCACAGTCATAGAAATTGCTTGGACCTGTCTTACCTGTGATATTTGGAGCTAATGAGCCAAGGTGGAAAAGGGACAGGATTAGCTTTCAATGGAAACGTTTTAGAATCACTCAAGTAGGTTCAGGATGTCACATACAAAAAAATGTGGAGGACAGTTGGGTGACAGGAATGCATTCAGCAGGCCGTGATGCAAAGACTTGCTTGATGAAGTTGGAGGGGCAGAGGTAGAGAGGGCCAGATTTTATTCTGAACACAGAGCAGTGATTGTAATAGGGATATCAGTAATAGTGACCTCAGTAACTGTGTGTAGAGCCATTTCAGAACTAGAGCTTGCCTTTCAGAGTTCTTTCTCTGGTTATCAGGGACAGAGGGTTTCTTAAATCTAGCATGGAGTAGAGCTGGAGAGATTGAAAATGCCCACTAGTAGCCCTAGCTTGGTTAAAGTAACACTGCATTAGTAAGTGGTCACTGGATTGGTACTGATGATTGGATACTACATTTTAAAGGTAAAGTGCAAGTTGCTCTTCTAAATGAGGATGGAAGAGTGAAGTTGACAGATTGTGTTTAAGTCTGGCTCCACTGGTTGCAGAATGTATACTGAGTAGTGTAATCTTTCTTATGGTTTGGTCCCAGGACTTTTGGAGGTATAAGGGGAAAATGTGTTTTCTCTGTCTGGTTACTCAGCACCTCTATCTAGCCTTACTTGCCCTAGACTCAAACAAACCTGGATTCTTAGCCCACTGCTTTGGTACTTATGGACTGTAGCTTGGTAGTTTTCCACTTGGAGTGGAGGGCAAAGAGAAGAATGGGCTTTGATAGTCGTAGCTCATCCACATGTATTCACCCTGAAGTTGGGCAGGTTAGTAACCCTCTGTGCCCTTGGTATACCATTTATTGTCTGAGGCAGTTCTGCTTGGCTGCTCAGTGAACCTCAAAGACCTCCTTTCAGTACCCTGGACACTCTGTGTCTGTGTCCATATTGTCCCTCTGCCTCATCACACGTAAGTATTTTGCTTACTGTAGCACCATAGCTTGATGATTTTTTGTTCTGGTACATAACCTTATCTGCTGAATTTGGTTGTATATTGGATCTGTCTTCTCTTATGGGGATATTTATACCTGGTTGAAATGAATATGCCAAGTTGTATTCAGTATCTTAATGACAGCAACCCCTCCCTGCCTCTGCACACATTCACATTACCTTCATTACACTTGTTTACGGATGGCCAAATACTTACCTCCCTGGGTGGTGGGACCATTCCTGTAGTCACCTTGGTTTGCACTGTGTTTGGTTTGCTCTCCTGCTGCCCACCATTCACTCCCTCCAAGTTCCATCCAAACTTTCAAAGGGCTTCTGTCTTGCTGTGCTTTACTATGACGGGCAGTAGAACAAAAGTTTTACACATTGTGGCCTTTTTGTATGCAAGCAGGTTTCTGATGTATTGTCCTTAGGGCCAAGTTCTGGACCCAAAGGCATTCCTAAGGTTAATTTGGGGGTGGTACACACAGTGGCAGGGCAGCCAGAAAGGAGGATGTGGTTTTCCTTTTCCTTTTGAAAGAAAAGGGCTCAGTCAGCCTAATTGTCCCTTGAAGTGCTTCCAACTTTTCTTTAAGAGCTTTAATTGGTATGTTTGCATGCAGCATCTGGGTATTTCTTCAATTTCTACATTTATGTTTGACTTCTGAATTATAGTGTCTAAAGTTTCCAGTTGGTTGGTCCAGTAGGCAGTTCTGATCAGGGAAGCTAGGCAGCTTTCAATTCTTTGCTTAACTCATTGGCCAGGAAAGCTGGAAATGATCTTGAGTTTCTATTTGTAGTGGTGGTAAATGTGAGGTGGTGGTGGCAAACAAACTGAACACTCACGGGAGAATGCCTGGAGGGGTGTGTCAACTGTGAAGTTTTGATTTGAAGAGAGTGCTCTCATTAGATTGACTGCATAGGATCCAGGCCTTAACATGGATAAGTGGGCTTGGATATGCCAGGCTGATGAATTCCAGATTTACCTTAACTGGTAGAGTTAATGTGGCCTAAGTTCCACATGTGGAATAGAGTCTTTTGTCACCTTTTTGGACTGCTGGCTTACATTAAATAGCCTCACATCTCCATAGCACCTTGAGTGGTGTTGAATCTATAGTAGCAGCAGAAATAATATTAGCTGACATTTACTGCTTTGCCAGGTCCTTTATGTTCCATTATCTCATAAACTTATTAGATGTAGTAGTGTGCAATAATTATTCCCATCTTGCACCTCTGAAGCTTAAGGGGACAGTATTTCAACTTGGGCCTTTTTTATAGGAGAGTGAGCCCAAGCTCTGGTTACTTTACTTACCATGTCTGTTTCCACACCTCCTAGGCAGGTTAAAAGCAGTGATAAGAGAGAAGCTGGCAAACCTAGTTAGTCCTGAGAGCCCAAACATAGGGGAGAGAGTGAAATATCTATAGAGGAAATGCAGCAGTGGATTTAAAAAAAAAAGTGGCTCGTCGAGTTCATTTATTGTACAGTTTTTGGAGTACTTCTGTCATCTTTTCAGGGGGTTTTTCTGTCATCTGGCACTGTGTGTTTGTCCTTGTCATTTTCACATTTACCCAGAATTTGTCCTGAGACTTCAGAGGACCGTACTCAGTTTAAGTGTGGAGTTTTTAATATCTTTTAACTTTTATAAGCTTTTTCTCCCAACAAAGCTGAAAGAAAACCCGCTTTGTCAATTCTGAGCAGTGACACTCCATGGGGAGCCTGTGCTATGTAGGATGGGCATTGGCAACCATAAATGGATAATGTTCGTTTGAGATTACATAGTGTACCATTGGGGCTTGGATAACTCTTGGACTGATACATGTACTTGGTATGAGACATTTTGAACTGCTCCTGCTGGTAGATGTCATGAGCAACACCAGAGTGGTAAGTGTTAAACAAGGAAATAAAGCAAGTAGATAATGGGTTGTGCCATTTAAAAATGAGATGAGGAAGAGCAGCATTGTGTACAGAAAGCCTGTAGCTGGCCGAGACAGCTGTTTTTACCTAACCTGGTCATAAAATCCTCATTTTTTTTTTTTTTTTTTTTTTTTTGAGACAGAGTTTCACTCTTGTTGCCCAGGCTGGAGTGCAGGGGCGCAATCTCAGCTCACTGCAACCTGCACCTGCCGGGTTCAAGCAACTTTCCTGCCTCAGCCTCCCGAGTAGCTGGGATTACAGGCATGCACCACCCCCCTGGCTAATTTTGTATTTTTAGTAGAGATGGGGGTTTTTCCATGTTGGTCAGGCTGGTCTTGAACTCCCGACCTCAGGTGATCTGCCTGTCTTGGCCTCCCAAAGTGTTGAGATTACAGGCGTGAGCTGCCGCGCCTGGCAAAAGCCACATGTGCTTAGCAGTTCTTAGTAGTGGTAGAGTTAAGTTTGTCTCTGGGGCTCTTTGTTACCACCGCTCCAGAGTTGCCGGTTGAGGACTATCAATCAGAAATATGTCCCTGAAGAAAAAATGTTATACCAGTTGATTGTATGTTACTTCTCAGATACACAGGCAACAAGCTTTTAGCCTGTGATAAAGGACCAGAGGTTAGTTCAGCTGAGCACTCTTCTAGCAGCCACCAGAGGGTTCTGAAACAGATTCCCCCTTGGCAAGGTTTCCCAGATGTCTAAATTACTAAATCAGTATGGGAGGTCATCAGCTCTGTGACTGGTTAATGTAGTTTTTCCCAGGAGCACTCTTTATCTGACCGAGGAAATGCTGGAAATTGATGGGATAAGTAATTTCTGGGTGGCTGCTTTAGTCTGGCTTTGTGTTTACATATTGAATTGGTTTTCCTTGCTGTGTTTATAGTATAAGTTGTGCAAAGTGAGGAAGATTACTGTGGGAGTGAAGGGAATCTCTCACCTGGTGACTCATGATGCTCGAACCATCCGCTACCCAGATCCTCTCATCAAGGTGAACGATACTGTGCAGATTGATTTAGGGACTGGCAAGATAATCAACTTTATAAAATTTGATACAGGTAAGTTTTTTTTTCCCTTGTGTTGTCTGCCACCTCCCTCTTTGTCTTCTCTTTTTCTGTCTTTCTATTCTTCTATTTTGTCTGTACACCCATTATGATTAGAGAGAACTAAAACACATTTGGTTTTCCCTAAGAGAGAGCATATTGCATCATGTTCTCTTGGGTTTGCAGTGGGTTCTTGATGTTGAGTAGAGGTGTGATGTCCCTTTGGGCTATCTCCAAAGCCCAGCCTCATTCAAGAATGTAAACCATAGCTATGTAAACTCTGTGTCCATTCTGTTTGTCACGAGAGGGGAACTTTGTTTTAAATGCGATGAACTTTAGCTGTGTTCCTTGAGGTGAAGGGCTGAAGTTGTCCAGATAACCTTAAGCTAGTGATGAGGAAAAGATGTGTCTACAGCTTTGTTTCTCCTCCCTAAACCTCAGGCTCTGACTCCTGACAGGTTTACACCCAAGTGCTTGCTAATACCTGGTCAGCTAAGGAAGTAAATTATTTTTTTATTTTTTTATTTTAAGACAGAGTCTCGCTCTGTTGCCCAGGCTGGAGTGCAGTGGCGCAATCTCGGCTCACTACAAGCTCCGCCTCCCGGGTTCACGCCATTCTCCTGCCTCAGCCTCCGAGTAGCTGGGACTACAGGCGCCCGCCACCGCGCCCGGCTAATTTTTTTCTATTTTTTAGTAGAGACGGGGTTTCACCGTGGTCTCGATCTCCTGACCTCGTGATCCGCCCGCCTTGGCCTCCCAAAGTGCTGGGATTACAAGTGTGAGCCACTGTGCCCGGCCAGGAGGTAAATTATTTTGCCTGACTTGTTTTAAGAGAAATTTCTAGAAATGCAGAAACACTGAAAGAATAGGTCAGGGACAACAAACAATGGCAACTCCTTTTGTGCCATTCTTCAGTGACTTTTGTTCTGTTGCTTATCTGCCCTCCCTGTTTACCTGCTTATGGCACCCCCACAGTCCTCAGTTGGACCCTGATTTAAGACCTAGCCAAAGTCCTCAGTTGCCTTGGTGTTTGAGCCCAGGCTGGCTGTCTTGAATTCAGTACTCCACAGGCTAGGGTTGTCTGATTGTTGTTTGACCACTATGACCTTGTTGTACCTGTGCTGTCTGCACTTCTGTTATTTACTGTTGACCTGAAAATTTTAGCCAAGAATGTTTGTTTCTTGGCTGTGAAAGTTGAGAGAACTTCCCATTAGGGGAAAACATTGAGAGAGGGGATATTAAACAGGATGTGTCATGCTTGTGATACCTAAACCTGTTGTTTGATTTCAGTGTGACCACAGAGATAAACAAACATCATGCACCTCCTAGTAATAGCAGGAAGTAATAGCAGGAATACTTACATTCAGGAAGTATTCTTGTCAAAGAGTCAAGACAAACTTGGATAAAGGGACAAAGGAAACTGTGTATATGTTGGAACACACTTAAGAAACATTGCAGAGTTACTTAGATTTTCGAGTGGCTTGCCAGAATATTTCAGGTTCAAATGATTTGATACTGGCCATTTCTTTCTAAGTGATCCAGCACAGGACTGCATGGGTAAAGATCAATCAAAGACGGCCAAGAGTTTAAAAATGTTACGAAGCTGGAGAGTGGGTAGGTAGGAGCATCTTATGCTTGTCTCTCAAACTTTTGCATAACTTCGAGAATAATTTTTTTTTTTTATTTTTTGAGATAGAGTCTTGCTCTGTCGCCCAGGCTGGAGTGCAGTGGCACGATCTCAGCTCACTGTAAGCTCCACCTCCCAGGTTCATGCCGTTTTCCTGCCTCAGCCTCCTGAGTAGCTGGGACTACAGGTGCCTGCCACCATGCCCGGCTAATTTTTTATATTTTTAGTAGAGATGGGGTTTCACCATGTTAGCCAGGATGGTCTCGATCTCCTGACCTCGTGATCCGCCTGCCTTGGCTCCCCAAAGTGCTGGGATTATACGCGTGTGAGCCACCGCCCCGGCCCTAACTTTATTTGAAATATATATCCCTTTGTCTTACACAAACATGCTTCGTATTAAATTTTTTCCTTATTTGCTTATTACTTATTAGTTTACTTCATTTACTCCTGGGAGTTTACATAAAATAATCTCAGAATGACAAAGCCAACATTCCTAGTAACAAGAAACCCACTGAGTGCGGGCAAAGGTTTCTTTGTAGTTCTTGGTTTGTTTAGTTTCAAATGCTTAAATAATTTTTAACTGTGGTTTCAAAAAAAAAAAAAGACGTCAGAAATTTACCACCTTAACCATTTTTAAGTGTACAGTTCATTAGTGTTGTTAACTATATTCACATTCTTATGTGGCAGAGCTCCAGAACTCTTTCATCTTGTTAAACTGACACTATGTGCTTTAACCAACTCTGCCACTTTGTCCTTTCTACAGCCTCTGACAACTACCATGCCACTATGCTTCTGTGAATTTGACTCTTTCTGGTGGTGTCTTAATAAGTGGAAATGATAGTGTTTGTCCTTTTCGACTAGTTAACTTTGCTTGGCATGATGTCCTCAGGGTTCATCCATGTTGTGGCATGTGAAAGTATTTCTTTCCTCCTTTTTTAAGACAGTTTCACTCTTGTCGCCCAGGCTGGAGTGCAGTGACTCTATCTCTGTTCACTGCAACCTCCATCTCCTGGTTTCGAATGATTCTCCTACCTCAGCCTCCTGAGTAGCTGAGATTTCTCGCACCCATCACCACACCCAGCTAATTTTTGTATTTTTAGTAGAGATGGGGTTTTGGCCTCCCAAAGTGCTGGGATTACAGGCGTGAGCCACCGCACTTGGCCAGTATTTCCTTCCTCTTTCTAAGGCAGAATAATACTCAGTTGTGTGTGTATACCACATTTTGTTTATCCATTCCTCTGTGGATGGACATTTGAGTTGTCTCCACCTCTTGGCTATTGTGAGTAATGCTGCTGGGGACACAGCTGTGCAGACAGCTCTCCCAGATCCTGCTGGATGTTTTTGTATACATACTCAGAAGTGGCATTTCTGGATGATATGTGATAGTTTTGAAATTTTTAAGAAACCATTGTCCTGTTTTTTGTAGCAGCCTTGCCATTTTACATTCTTACCAACAGTGTAGAAGAATTTCAGTTTCTTCACATTCCTTCCCACACTTTGCTGTTGTTTGCTTTTTATATATTTTCTTTTTTTCTTCTCCTGGCTATCCTGGTAGGTATGAGGTCATATCTCATTATTATTTTTTTAAATTTGGAGTTCTGTGATAAGTAGAGATGTTGAGCATCTTTCTGAGTGTTTGTATGTCTTTGGAGAAAGGTCTTATTCATGTCCTTTGTCCAGTATTTAGCTAGGTTGTTTCTGGTATTGTGGAGTTGTAGGACATCTTTAGATAGTATCGGATGTAAGATTTGTGGATGTTTTTTCCCATTCCATAGGTTGCCTTTTCGCCCTTACCAATTGTTTCAGGCATCATTGTTACTTTGGTTGGCAGGCATTTTAAAATTTGTCAGGTTTTGCTTTTGGTGCCATGTCTGGGAAATTATATCTCTTATGTCATGAAGCTTGTGGTCTCTGTTTGTCTTTGGAGCTTTACAGTTTAAGGCCTTACGTTTAATCTGTTTAGAGCTGCTTTTTTTGTATATGGTGTAACGTGAGGTATTCTCCATGTTGTTTCTTTACATGGGGACCTAGTTTTACCAGCACCACTTGTTGAAGTGACTGTCTTTTCTCCGTTGAGAGATCCAGGCACCCTTGTTGAAGATCATTTGTCCATATACGCTTGGGTTTATTTCTGGGCTCTATTATTCTTCCTTCGGTCTGTTTGCCCATCTTTTATTCCAGTATCACACTGTTGGATTACTGTCATTTTGTATTTTGTTTTCAAATTAGGAAGTGTGTTATCCAAGTGAGTCAACCACATTCAACTTCAGTTTTGTCAGTTTTTGTTATTCTGTTTTAAAAAATCAACCCTTAGCTTTTTTCTTTTATCTTACTGTTTTTTTCTTTTATGTCTGCTCCGGTCTTTAATTTCCTTCCTTCTGCCAACCTTGGGTTTATTCTGTTCTTTTTCTAGTTCCTTGTAATGTAGTTAGGCTGTTCATTTGAGGTCTTTCTTCTTTTTTAACATAAGCATTTTTGAGCTGCCCTGTCTTGTGTGACAATTTTTGACTTATAGTCTATTTTTTCTGACCCAAGTTTGGTCAGCCCTGCTTTCTTTTGCTTACTATTTGCCTGGAACTTCAACTTCAGCACTTCACTTTCAGCCTGTGTGTGTCCTTAAATCTGAAACTGGTCTTTTGTTAACAGCGTATAGTTGTAACTTGATTGGTTGGTTGGCTGGTTTTATTCATTTAGCTAGTCTGTGTCCTTAGATTGGGGTGAAGAGTTAATCTGTTTTACAGTCAAAATAGTTACTGTTAAGGAAGGCATTAATTAGTATAGCTCTGTTGTTAATTGTTTTCAATATGTTCTGTAGCTATTTTATACCTGTTTTTTCTCACTTATTACCTGCCTTTTTGTGTTTCGCTGCTCTCTACTTTTTTTAGTGACAAAAAATGAAAGAATGCTTTGAATCCTTTCTGATTTTATTTTGTGTCTTCCATGGTTATTTTCTTTGTAGTTACCAAGGGGATTACATAAATTATCTTAAAGTGAAAACAGTCTGTTTTCAACTGTACCTTCAGTAGCATCTCCATATCCCCTCAGACCAATTTTGTTATTGATGGCACACATGAATGTTTTTCTATTGTGTATCCTTTTACCATTGGTTTATGGTTGTTGATGTGCTTTTGTGTTTCAAGTTCTGTACCAGACTTAAAAGTGATTTATACACCTTTGTGATCTAGGATTCTCTATTTGTCTGTATATTTACCTTTATCAGAAAGCTTTATATTTTCTTTCCTTTTTTTTTTTTTTTAAGAGAAGTCGTCTCGCGGTGTTGTCCAGGCTGGAGTACAGTGGTGCCATCTCAGCTCACTGCAACCTCCGCCTCCTGGGTTCCAGTAATTTTCCTGCCTCAGCCTCCCAAGTGGCTGGGACTACAGGCACATGCCGCCACACCTGGCTAATTTTTTGGTATTTTAATAGAGACGGGGGTTTCACCGTGTTGCCCAGGCTGGTCTCGAACTCCTGAGCTCAGGCAGTCCACTCACCTCAGCCTCTCAAAATGCTAGAATTATGGGCATAAGCCACCGCGTCCGGCCAAACTTTGTATTTTCATATGGTTTTGTGTCTGACATCCTTTTGTTGCATCCTGAAGGGCTTTTCTTCAGCATTTCTCGTAGGGCAAGCCTAGTGGCTTTTGCTTACCTCGGAAAGTCTTATTTTTTTCTTTCATTTTGAAAGTTATGGTATTCTTGTAAGGACTAAACCCCGATTATTATCTTGCCCGAATCCCTATCTAAGGGATCTGGAGAGTTATGCCCTACAAATGAGCATGACTCATCATCAGATGGGTTTTATTTAACCCTATTATTTCATGACTTACGTTCCAGTGTGACTCTGGGATAACATTACAAGACAATGAAGAAAATAAAAATATTTTACCCCAAAACATGTTTCTTTGCCATATTTTGAAATGGCCCTGCAAAGCTGTTCTTTGTGGGAGTGGAGGAAAAATCTGCATCTGTAAAGAATCTCTATTAAAATAGATAAATCTTTTTCTTCCAGACCCTCCCAATCCTAAAGAGATAAACTAAAATCCAAATAAGAAACATTGGTCATCTATTGTCTCTAAGGGCAACCACTTTAAGACTTCAGAAGAACTTCAGTCTCCATCATCTTTTATCTTAACCTGAGCATTCCCTTTCCCTTCTTAACAATCCCAGGCAAACTCAACCGTCAACTAGAAAATGTTTAAATTCACCAATAGGCTGGACCTGATAACCCCCCAACCCCGCCCTTTCTTGACCAAACCAGTGTATTTCTTAAATGTATTTGATTGATGCCTCATGCCTCTCTAAAATGTATAAAACCAAGCTGTGCCCTGACCACCTTGGTTACATGTTTTCAGGGCCTCCTCCTGAGGGTTGTGTCATGGGCCATGGTCACTCATATTTGGCTCTTTTATAGATAGACTCTTTTCATTGTCACTTGATTGACAGTTTGTTCCTTTAAGCACTTTGAATATGTCATCCCACTGTCTTCTGGATTGCAGAGTTATAGCTTATCTAGCAGGAGCTACCTTGTAAATGATGAGTCACTTTTTACTTGCTGCTTCCAAGATTCTTTCTTTATGACTCTTGATAGTTTGATTATATTGTCTCTTGATGCTTTGGGCTTATCCTAGTTGGAGTTCAGCTTCTTGAATTTGTATGTCCATCTTCTTTCTCACAATTGAGAGTTTATTCTTTTCTAGTAGGCTTTTTGCCCCTCCTTGTCTTTCCCCCAAATCCTGTTCTCATTTTCTCTGTTTCTGTCTTTTCTCCTTCTAGGACTCTTGTAGTTTGTATATTGTTCCTCTTGATGGTGTCTCCTACTCCCTCTCTTAGGCTCACCTTTTTTTTTTTTTTTTTTCCTTTTTGTGCCTCTGCCTTGTTAATTTCAGTGGCCTGTCTTAAAGTTTGCAGATTCTTTCTGGATCTGTGATTTTTAGATTCAGTTCAGTTGTATTCAGTTCCAGAGTTTGATCCTTTTTTGTGGGTTTCCTTTACATTGTTGATAATTCTCATGTTGTTTATGGATTGTTTTTCTAATTTTGTTTGTATCTGTTTCCTTAGTTTGATGTGCATCTTTAAGATGGTGAGTTTGAATTCTTTGTTGGTAACTCATACATCATCATTTCTTTAGGCTCATTTTTCTAAAAAAAAAAACAGCCACCTCTTCCAGTCTTCACCAAGTATCTTCATACAGGGAGTATGACCTTCACCAGTCAGCCAGGCTAGAGGTTTTGGGGATATCAACTCAGGGCTTGCGTGTGTACTTTCTTGGCTGTGCTTCTCTGAAGCCCCTAACCTTTTGCTTTGCCTGATGCCTGTCTTTGGTACTATGGCCTCTCTGTTGTTGTAATAACTGTTACGTATATCCTGTTCCCACCCCCATCCCTGTATGTCTTTTTTTTTTTTTTGAGGTGGGGTTTCATTCTTGTTGCCTAGGCTGGACTGCAGTGGTGCCATCTCCACTCACTGCAACCTCTGCCTTTTGGGTTGAAGCGATTCTCTTGCCTCAGCCTCCAAGTAGCTGGGATTACAGGCATATGTCACCATGCCCGGCTAATTTTGTACTTTTAGTAGAGATGGGATTTCTCCATGTTGGTCAGGCTGGTCTTGAACTCCCATCCTCAGGTGATCCGCCCACCTCAGCCTCCCAAAGTGCTGGGATTACAGGCATAAGCCACAGTGCCCGGCAATTTTTGTAATTTGTAGTAGAGACAGGGTTTCTCATCATGTTAGCCAGGCTAGTGTCGAACTCCTGACCTCAGGTGATCCGCCTGCCTTGGCCTCCCAAAATGCTAGGATTACAGGCATGAGCCACTGTGCCTGGCATTTTTTTTTTTTTTTTTTTTTTTTCAAGACAAGAGTCTTGCTCTGTCACCCAGGCTGGAGTGCAGTGGCATGATTTCAGCCCACTGCAACCCTGGCCTCTGAGGTTCAAGCATTCTTCTGCTTCAGCCTCCCAAGTAGCTGGGATTACAGGTGTGTGCCACCATACCTAGCTGTGATCCACTGCAGTAGAAAATTTTGTTTTCACATACTGCTTTGTCCATAACCTTCCTCTGACTTCAGTTTTTGGGACTTGGATTTAACTTGTATTAGAGCTTTTCACAGTAGACTCACTCGTTCAGTCTTCTCCATTTTTCATCCTTTTGTCTTTCCATGGTGCATCATGAGCAGTTGTTCTCAGCACCTTCTGTTTTTCTGATTCTCTCTTCAACCAACTGTAGACACATTTCATTAAACCCATTCCTTTCCATTCTTTATTTTGGTAACCACATTTTTCATTATTTGTTTGATTTTCAAATCCACTAGGTTACTCTGCAAAGGTGGGCTTCTTGTTGATTTACGTTAGTTTTGTTATGTTTTGTTTTTGCTTTTATCCTTATATACCCTTTCAAGGCAGTTCCAAGTTCTGCATTTGGTTTGTGCTATGTTGAGGGTGATGTTCTTTATCACAGTGTCTTAGTTCCTTCCATGCTAGACACTACATATAAAGTACTGTTAGTAAGAATACTATGCAATCAAGATGATTCTGCCTTCCTTATATCTGGCCTCTGGGCTGTCTTAGCAGCATGAGATCACCTTGATCAAGACTTGAGATTCCCTTGCTGGCTGTCCAGACAGGGTGAATTCCAGATTTTAAGTCATTGGGAAGACGGGATCGTTTTGGGCTCAGGTGTTTGTGAGGGTTTTGCCTTTGGGGTCCAGCTAATTATGGGAAGCGTCTGCTGTTTTCACCTGGAGACTGAACCCGGGGCTTTGATTTCTATTCTATTGTCCCTGTGAGACCATCAAAAAGAAAGGAGCATCTCACAACAAAAGTCAACATTAGTTTGCACTCAGTCTGTTTTCCTGGGAGTTGTCTGATGACATAAAGAATAGAGCTGACACATTCAAGGATTATAAAATAGTGATTCATGTGAAGGGTCTCAGCTTGCAACCTCCATTTACTAATGTGCCCTAGTAGGTATGATTCTAAACGTCACGGCCTTTTTATGGGAACTTAACACACCTTGAAAGAATCAATGTTTTCATCAATTTGTAGCCTTTCTTCACTTTCAGAAGCAGTGACAAACAAATGAACTATTATTAACAATTTGAATTTGACCATAATTACTTAACTCTGTTTTTTTCCCTATGCATACTAAATCCATAGTGTTCCTACATGAGGGCTCTGGAGAATGAACTAAAAAAAAACTTTGTGCACCTTTTAATTGACATAAGCATTGCAAGGCATTTCTGCTACTCTTGCCTAAGTACTGATTTTCTCTTAAAGGAGGCTCTGCAATTCAGTCTTGAGCAAAATAGTAAGTTTTAATTGACATTTCATCTTACCCCTTTTTTGGGATTATCTTCTGATTACCAGCTAACTCAAACCCTGCATTTTGTTACTGGGCAAGTGCTTTTATCTAAATCTTCCTTAACTCTACACCAAAGCATAGTATAAAAAAGTTCTTTGTAACTGAGGTTGTTAGGTGCTACTCATTTACCGTCTTCTCAGTAGTTGCCACAAGGACCCTAAGGACTGGCCAAGTACACTGACCTAAGAAACAAAATCTTGGGCCTTTTATGTGATTTTGTTATCTTTCAGATAGGGGTCTGTGGGTACTTTTTTGTGACTTTAGTGGGTATCCATACCATCTTACACAAAATTACTTTCAAATCATTTCTCTAACTCTCCAGTACACTTGCTAATGTTGAGGCAAAACCTTTGGTCCTTTTAATTCCTGTGGCTTGTCACCATGTCAAAACACATATGCAGCTGTCCCTGGGTTTCTGTTAAAAATCTGCATGTTGGATCAACCAGTGTGTTTGTGGTAGAGAGGGTCAAACTGCAGAAATCTGTTGGATCATTGTCAGACTGAGCAATTTTTACCTTAGAGATAATTGTAATTTTCTTGCATCCTGTAGTCTCATCTTTAAGATGCTCAGACTGAGTTGGGTTCTTCTGTTTCCCATCAGTTTTTGAGACAGCAATAAGTGTAGTATGTTTGTGCCCTTGATTCATAGATTATAATTTCAAATTTATCCTGGAGTTTTTTAGGCTAGCTTACTAGTTTGTGTTTTGTTTTGTTAGTATTAAGACAGGGCTTTATTCTCTGGCTTTGGTGGTGTGTCTTCTTTAAAAAAATAGGATGTGTCCTTTTTTCTTTTTTTTTTAAAGTGTTTTCACATAAAAAAAGAGGACTTGTGGCTGAATCTTTGTTAGCAGTGGTTTGAGGGAAAATTTTTCTTAAAACATGCTTATTCTGTGATAGGTAAAACTTCCTTGACAAGGTAGCCTGTGTCCTAGATAGTATACTTATACTAGATGGTTATGTCCCGCAAAAATAACTCTAGATATCTGAAACAAATGTATTCCTCCCAGGGCCCCCTGAGAGCCCTTGGAACATTGGAAGATTCCCCATCAAAAGACTGGATTAGCTAGCTGTCCAGTTGAAGGCCTTTCATTATTGTCTAGTCTTTCTCATAGCCTGAATTTCTGCAGTTCTCTCTCCCTCTCAGTCATCCTCCTTATCTCTCTACCCATCCACCCTACCCAGTGCTGTTCCTTGCCATCTTTGTCAACCCCAAAATGATTATTTATTCAACCTTTGAAGAATTATTGTTGGACAAACAATGCAGGGAAAGCTTATGATTTGAAAAATCCTTAGAGGCCTGCCTTTAAATGCTGACTGCAGTCTAATTCAGAAATAGCATTCGTTTACAGTGACAAGAGTTCTTGAAATTACAATTTGGGGATGATGCTCCTTGAGCCTGTGTGTGTTAATTGGTTTTAAAGGCAGCAGGCCCCTGTCTGGTTTTAAAATGACTCCTCTCCTGTTTGTTTTCCTTTCCCTCTAGGCAATTTGTGTATGGTGATTGGTGGAGCCAACCTCGGTCGTGTTGGTGTGATCACCAACAGGGAAAGACATCCTGGTTCTTTTGATGTGGTGCATGTGACGGATGCCAATGGCAACAGCTTTGCCACGAGGCTTTCCAACATTTTTGTTATTGGCAATGTAAGACTTACACTCTCTTTACTTCTTTCTAAGAAGACTCATCCTAAAAAGCATAAAGACCTGCATCCACTACTGGCGTTTGTCTGTTCTTCTTCCGGTGTTAAGGTTCACAGAGTGCAGCAAGCTCTGTATTTAGAACCTCTGAGAAGAAACAAGATTAGATCTAGAGCCTTGCACCTGCCTCTTCAGATGGTCTGTGTGAGAAGCCAGCAGTGTCATGCAGTAAATTAAGTTAAACTCAGCCTTGCAACTTTTGCAGGGCTACACCACTGGTATGGGCTGGATTAAGGTCACTGGCTCCAATCCTGGTAGTGCTATGCCCCCTTATTTTTTGTAAGTGAGTCTGCTAAACCCCTCTGAGACTCCATCTTATAGTTCATCAGTGAACATGTAGTTGATGGAGATTGATGCAAGGGGGCTATGAGTGAGTTGCTAATTTGAGAATAAGGGCATTTACAAGGCACGTAACACTTGTTAGTTTCCTTTACTTGTTCAAGATGATCTTGCTCTGGGATCTTTTGAGACCTTTTCAATGAAGGAGCACCTCTGAAATCATGCAGTATCCTTACATGGGAGTCAGTTGCCCCAAGACTTAAGGAAAGGGCAAGGGACATAATCGAAAAGCCTTTTTTTTTTTTTTCTTCGAGACGGAGTCTCGCTCTGTCGCCCAGGTTGGAGTGTGGTGGCGCAGTCTCAGCTCACTGCAAGCTCCACCTCCTGGGTTCACGCCATTCTGCTGCCTCAGCCTCCCAAGTAGCTAGGACTACAGGCACCCGCCACCACACCTGGCTAATTTCTTTTTGTATTTTTAGTAGAGACGGGGTTTCACCATGTTAGCCAGGATGGTCTCGATCTCCTGACCTGGTGATCCACCCACCTTGGCCTCCCAAAGTGCAGGGATTACAAGCATGAGCCACCATGCCCGGCCAGTTGAAAAGCTTTTCATTAAGCTGTTCAGCCCTAGGAGCAGCATCTTTGACTTGTACCCTGGCAGTCCTTAGGATATTTGAGAGAAGTGGTACAGAGGCGAAGCCTGCTGTTGTTTTTTTGGCTGTGCCATTCAGAAGCTCTATAGTTGGGCCATTCCTCTTCTCAGTATTGAATTATGAAACCTCAGTTTATACCTTTGAAAGCAGAGGATCAGGGAAGTGAGTAAATGCATGTAAAAGTTCTGTAAAGCTGGTGATAGGGTGCTGACAGGTCACAGCTTCAAAACTATGAGAACCTGAAGTCAGTGGCCTTGCCTTTAAAAATGCTTATGAAAAACTTGTTGGCTGGTTGCTTCACATAAAATAGAAGCAGGAAGGCCTTTATTTAGCAGCTAAGCAGTGAGGAGTGGGATGGACTGTGAGAGGCAGATAACTTCTCAGGAGACATGTATAAGGAAGTGTTTATTTTGTTTTAAATTTTGTTGGGTGGTGTTCTGTTAGCTGGCTATTAATGTAAAGGAAGGTATGGGGTGTGTGTGTTGGTGGAATGTTTTTCTCTCCTCCCTTTCTTTCTGTACTTATTTTTATCTCCTTCTCTATTGCAGGGCAGTAAACCTTGGATTTCCCTGCCCAGGGGAAAGGGCATTCGACTTACTATTGCTGAAGAGAGAGACAAGAGGCTGGCCACCAAACAGAGCAGTGGCTAAATTGCAGTAGCAGCATATCTTTTTTTCTTTGCACAAATAAACAGTGAATTCTCGTTTCCTAATGTATTTTTCCCCCTTTTGGATAATAGTAGGGTTTGAATTTGCTCATGAGTTTGGCACTGTCTTAAGATGTCTAGGAATACCACCTATACTTCCTCTGACTCTCCAGTAAATAAACCTTTGCTTCCCTCATACATGTTACCCACACCATCTCTGTGGGCAGAGTCGATGGAGTAGCATTACAAAAGGAAGTACAAAAAGCATATGACATTTCGGAAAGGGCGGCATTCTTTTGTGGAAGCTATCGGGGACGGTGTTAGTTTCCTTGCTTGTTCACATTATTGACAGAAATTAAATCCTGTGGCTGTAGGACTGAGATCCCTTTTTCCTTGCTGACTGGCAATCTGAGATCTTTTCTTAGCTTCTGGAGGCCATGTGGCTTCTTTGCCTAAATGTCCCATTTCTCCATCTTGTTCAAAGCCAGCTGTGGCAGGTCAGGTCCCTCATATACAAAGTCTTTGGTCTTTCTTTGACCCAGTCAGGAATGGTTCTCCACTTAAGGGCCCATTAGAATAACCTCTTATTCTCATGGATTGTCACTTTAATGTCATATTTGTAGGATCTTTGGATATTGCTTTTCTTACAGAAACTTCTATGGCTGGTGGTGCCTTTGCCTGAGTTTTGCTTGCCTGCTGGGCTCGTTCTGCCCACTTGGCATCACTGGCTGTGCTTGGTGTATAACACTAGCCTGGATCCCACGCCTGCCAAGGGCAAGCCAGGCATGGAGCAGTGAGGGGTGTGTGAACGAGCATGGGGTCTGGCCACTGTGCAGTCACACATGCTGGCTGCTGCAGCCGGACCAGGTGTACCACAACAGCTTCCACAGTTGGCTCTGGGGAACACGATAGCACTCAGAAGCTTGGAGATGCCAGGAACTGCACAGTCTCAAATGGGGAGCCCACATCCCTGGCTCAGGGAGCTCCCAGGTCTTGGCTCCCCAGAGTACTGCAGGGCTTCTTTCCTCATTGCCTGGAATGTGGGAACCAAGGGGAATGTATCAGCTCTTTTGTGTTACAGGTATATTAGGATTGACATTTGGTGGGTCGTGAGTTCTTGTCCCGCGTCCAGGAAGAATGAGGTACGTGGAAGAGTGGAGGGTGAGCAAGACAAGGAGGAGCTTTATTGAGCTACAGTACAGCTCAGAGGAGACCCATGGGGCAGCTCCACTCCTCAGCCAGGATTGGAGCAGGCTCTGGGAGCCAGGAGTGGTCAGTGGCAGCAGACAGCCTGATCCTGGGGGACAAGGCGTGCCTTCCCAGGTCCCCAAGGTTGCAGAGTGCAGAGATGGTATTGGGAGCAGGGGTGACATCTGGCAAGTTGTTCTGTGGCCCCAGTGCCGGCCTCTGACAGGTTCCTGACCCTGGAGGGGAGTGGGGGTATAGGGGGGGCCAGGGTGCCTCCAGGAGCGTATCACCATTGCTTGGTGGTCACCCCATGGGCCCCAGAGACATAGCCTTAGGAGGCCCTGGCAGAGCCAGGTGTATGTGTGCATGCACCTGTGATAATCAGATTTTTTTTTTTTAATTGAGACAGAGTCTTACTCTTGTCCAGATTAAGGTGCAGTAGTGTGATCTTGGCTTATTGCAACCTCCCCTTCTTGGGTTCAAGGAATTCTTGTGCTTCTCAACTTCCCAGGTAGCTGGGACTAGAGGCACCTACCACCATGCCTGGCTGATTTTTGTATTTTTAGTATACAAAATTGGCCAGTCTGGTCTCAAACTCCTCACCTCAAGTGATCTACCCATTTTGGCCTGACCAAGTACTGGGATTACAGGCGTGAGCCATTGTGCCTAGCTGATAATCAAAATTCTGACTCAAGTTCAGCAAAGATACTACACTGGAAAGAAGTGGGATAAGAATTATCTTGAGTACTGTGTTTATTGTAGTCTCATAGACACCTCTATTTCAATGTCCCTTCATCTCCTTATGACTGACAAATCCAAAACTGAATATGTTGCTCAAAAATGTTTTCTCTTACCATCCCTTCCTCCCTGATGTAAGGACAGGATGTAAGGACATCCCTTTCCTCATGATGCTTGAGAACCTAGGGTTATTGTTACCTTATTCCTCACCTTCATGTCATCGTCTCCCTCAAATCCTTTCTGTAAGTGGGTGAATTTTAAATCATATGTAAGTAAACTAATCAGCCACCAAACATTACCAGCTGGGTAAATTTCTTCCTATCCATTGCCACTGTCACTCCTCTGTTGGAGGATTTTATCCCAGAAATACTTATCTGACCTATCCTCCTCCATCCGGTGCCTATTATTTGAGTTTGGTCTTCCTGTATTTTAACTAGCTGGTGAGCTCAAAGAGCTACACTGTGAATCCACGACTTTGTTTCCGCGTCTCAGGTTTGCCCTGGGGCTCAAAGGCAGCAAGTTTTGCCCTCACAAAATACCGCTCCTTCATTGTTTGATATCTTAAACTCTAAAGTATATGTCTGCACATTGGTCCTACTCTTTGCCCTACAGAGGCCCAGGACCTGGCAGCCTTTTTCTGTCAGAGATCGAGCCCTCAGGCCTTTGTGCTCAGGCTTTGAAGGTCTAATTTTCCTCCCAGCTCCCTTTCCTACTGGGGAGGGGTGGCAGAGCAGGACTAAGAACTCGCCTTCTATCGGCAACTGAGAAACTGATAACAAAAACACACTCATGCGAAGGCAAATAACTCAGG
Source organism: Hylobates moloch (assembly GCF_009828535.3). Classification (NCBI taxonomy): domain Eukaryota; kingdom Metazoa; phylum Chordata; class Mammalia; order Primates; family Hylobatidae; genus Hylobates; species Hylobates moloch. Next base: position 11,912 of record NW_026652367.1, on the reverse strand, counting down.
CTTCATGCAGCAAGTCCAAATACTTAATCCCAGCCCTAAGAGACAGATGGAAGAAGGGAGGGAAAGCGGAATAAGAAAGGAATGAGCACCATCAGTGTCAACAACACTTGACCATAGGAAAAAATCTATATCCCTGAATTAAATATTACTTTCTCATCTCTATTCTTGAGACACATTTTTTGAGTACATACTGTTTGACATGCACTGAACAGAACAGATAGAAAACACTAAAGCTTGAGCTCAGGTATGGGAAATTGATTTAGAAAGCAAAAAACCTAAGCAAGGTTGTGTCAGTGACAACTCTGAATAAATAAAATGGAACTGGGATAGAGACCTCTTTAGGCAGTCCACAAGCCTCTCTGAGCATTGACATTTGTGAGTCAGAATCAAGAGTTGACCAAGAATGCAAGTTAATGGCATGTTGATAGATTTCCTCTATAAAAAAGGGGTAGATGCATGCTTCCCATTTGTATTAGTTTGCTGAGCCACAAAATGGGTAAGACAAATGAAGTCCCGGCTCTGTGAACGCCTGTCATCCCAGCACTTTGGGAGGCCAAGGTGGGTGTGTCACGAGGTCAAGAGTTCGAGACCAGTCTGGTCAACATGGTGAAACTCCATCTCTATTAAAAATCAAAAAATGGAGCCAGGCATGGTGGCAGGCACCTGTAATCCCAGCTACTCGGGAGGCTGAGGCAGGAAAATCGCTTTAACCTGTGAGGGAAAGGTTGTACTGAGCTGAGATCATGCCACTGTGTTCTAGCCTGAGCAACAGAGCAAGACAACATCTCAAAAATAAATACAGAAATTAGTTGTCTCCTAATACTGGGTGCCAAAAGTCCAATATCAAGGTCTTGACAGCACCAGGCTCCCTCAGTGGATAGGAGGCATCTGTTTTAGGCCTCTCATAGTTCTGGTAGTTCCTTGGCTTGTGGCAGCATAACTAGCCTTCACATGGCATTTTCCGAGTGAAACTTTGCAATTTACTTTTTTGTTTAATTTTTGTTTTTTGAGACAGAGTCTCGCTCTGTTGCCCAGGCTGGAGTGCAGTGGCGCTCTCAGCTCACTGCAAGCTCTGCCTCCCAGGTTCACGCCATTCTCTTGCCTCAGCCTCCTGAGTAGTTGGGACTACAGGCACCTGCCACCACTCCCGCTAATTTTTTGTATTTTTAGTAGAGATGGGGTTTCACCGTGTCAGCTAGGATTGTTTCAATCTACCGATCTCATGATCTGCCCACCTTGGCCTCCCTAAGTGCTAGGATTACAGGCGAGAGCTACCACGCCCGGCGCTATTTACTTTTGGGGTTACAGGTATGAGCCAGCATGCCTGGCACTAGTGACTTTTAGGGGAGCTTGTATGATCTTGAAAATTCCAAATGACTTCTGTTTGGTGCTACTGCCTTGATCCTTTTGTGGTAGGAAGCCAGGAGTCTCAACCTCCAGTGCCTTTGCACCTTCAGTGCAAACATCAGCATGGTGAAAAGGGCACATAATGTTTGCATGTGAAAATAATTGTGACTTTTTATGTATTCCTGGAAAGAGTCCCAGGACCTTGATTTTAGGGATGGCTGTGTTGAAACAGGCATTGGAAACTCCTAGAAATTGACCATCTTCAATAGTTCCTTTTCTAGTAAGAAAAGTCAACCAAATACCATACACCTACCAGTGCACAATGTCACTTGTGAAGAATTAGTGTGTATCCGTATAGTTACATATATGGATATGTTCTGAATACAATCAGGCAGATCTAACAGTATATGCAAGAAAATCAGGAGAGGTGGTTTAAAGGATATGATATGGCATAAACAAACCACACAAGCAATAAAAAGGAAGGCACTTCTAAAACATTGAGCAACATGAAAGAGTATCACTGAAGTGGTTTAGAGGAAAGAAAGCTAAACTCAAAAGAGGTTCTAATTTATATGTTGCCCAAGAACATAACACTTACCTGTGGTACTCAGGTGTGAGCCACTGCACCCAGCCTTCCTCGTCTTTTGATGTACGTGTTCATTGCTATGGAATTCTCTCTTAGGAATGTGTTTGCTGTAACTTGTTTTCTCAGAGATTATGTAGAATTATGTTCTTAAAGACATGGTAGATTATCTTATATTTTTCATAGGATTAGGTAGAATTGATGTTATTTCTTTAGATGGTATCTTTTGAGTTTTTTTAGGAGTCTCAGCATTTTAAATTATACATTTAATTCTGTGAGTAGTTATGGGATAATTTAAAGTATCTATATCGATGGGTGGAAGTGCTGTGTCTGTTGTTGCTTTTTGTTTTGTTTTGAGACAGTCTCAGTCTGTCATTCAGTCTGGAGTGTGGTGGCACAATCATGGCTCTCAATAGCCTCAAACTCCTGAGCTCAGGTGAGCTTCCTGCCGCAGTCTCCCAAGTAGCTGGGACCACAGCCACACACCACCATGCCAGGGTGCCGAGACCAGCTCGGTCGGGGAGACCCAAACCCAGTGGGCGCTAGAGGAATTAAAGACACACACACAGAAATATAGAGGTGTGAAGTGGGAAATCAGGGGTCTCAGCCTTTCGAGCTGAGTGCCCCGAACAGAGATTTAGCCACGTATTTATTAACAGCAAACCAGGCATTAGCATTGTTTCCATAGCTGTTAAGTTAAAGTATCCCTTAAGGGAAATGAAGGGATGGGCCAAATTAAGGGAATAGGTTGGGTTAGTTAGCTGCAGCAGGAACACGCCCTTAAGACACAGATCGCTCATGCTGTTGTTTGTGGCTTAAGAATGCCTTTCAGCGGTTTTCCGCCCTGGGCAGGCCAGGTGTTCTTTGCCCTCATTCCTGTAAACCCACAACCTTCCAGCTTGGGCATTAAGGGCCATTATGAACATGTTACAGTGCTGCAGAAATTTTGTTTATGGCCAGTCTTGGGGCCAGTTTATGGCCAGATTTTGGGGGGCTTGCTCCCAACACCATGGTAAATTTTTTTTAAAAGTTATCTGTAGAGATGGTGTCTTACCATTTTGCCCAGGCTGGTTTTAAACTGGGCTCAAGCAGTCCTCCTGCTTCAGCCTCCCAAAGTGTTGAGGTTACAAGGGTGATCCACCATGCCCGGCATCTGTGTGTTTTCTGAGAAATTTGTCCATTTTGTCAAAGATTCAAATTTATGTGTGTATAATTATTTATAGTATTCCCACATTGTGTATGTATGTATGTGTGTGTAAGGTGTATAGGGTCTGTAAAACAGAATACCCTGTTTTATCCTGGTCATGATATTTATTTCTTCTTTGTCAGTCTTACTAGAAAGAGGTTGGTCAATTTTATCAATCTTTACACAGAACCATTCTGTGTTTCACTGGCTTTTTTTTTTTTTTTTTTTAAGATGAAGTCTCACTGTGTTGCCCAGGCTGGAGTGCAGTGGCACATTCTTGGCTCACTGCAACCTCCGCATCCCAGGTTCAAGTGATTCTCCTGCCTCAGTCTCCCGAGTAGCTGGGATTACAGGCGCCTGCCTCCAACCTGGCTAATTTTCGTATTTATTTTTAGTAGAGATGGGGTTTCACCATGTTGACCAGGCTAGCCTTGAACTCCTGATCTCAAGTAATCTGCTTGCGTTGACCTCCCAAAGTGCTACGATTACAGGTGGTGACCCACCATGTCCGGCCTGTTTCATTGATTTTTATCTATTGTTTCTCTTTTCTATTTGATAGATTTGTATACTTTATTTTTTTTTCCTTTTGCTCGCTTTGGATTATTTTTGCCCTTCTCTATACAAGTTATTAAAATGGAAGTGTACATTATTGAGATGTATTCTCTTTTCCCATGTTTTAATTTAATGCCATAATTTTACGTGTCAGCACTCCTCCTTTTACCTTCATCTGATCTGAAATGTATTTTCAAATTTATCCAGCTCAATGTATTATTTTATTGTTTCTTGACACTTTTCTTTTAATCGTCTGATTATTGAAGGATTCTTGCGTGACCCAAGGATGATCTTCCCAGTGTATGGAGATTTTCCTGTTATCATTTTCTTACTGATTTCTACTTTAGTTCTGTTGTGGTTTGGGAACACACTGGATTATTGTAATTCTCTTTTATTTGTTGAGTTTTGTTTGATGGCGCAGGAACCTTGAAAATAATGTGTATTTTGCATTTAGCAGAGTGTTCCATAAATGTTCATTAGATTGTTTTGGTTGATGGGTGTTAGTGAGAGGTCTCTTTTTTGTTGATTTTCTTTCTAGTTGTCCTGTGAATTGATAAAGGATGTTGCCTTTCAAACTGTAAGAGATTTGTCTTTTTCTTCTATATTTTTTAGGTTTTGCCTGACATGTTTTCAGTTCTGTTTCTTGCTGCATGGACAGTTCAGATTGCTGTTTCTTCTAAGTTGTTTTATTTAGCATTATATAATATCCTTTACATCGCTGATAATTTTATCGTCTCTAGTCTACTTTATCTGGTAATATATCTCTCCACTCCTGTTCTGCTTTTCACTTTTGAACTTTTCAGCCTGTCTGTACTTTTGTATGAAAATGAGTTTCTTGTAGATAGTAAATATGTGGGGCATGTTGTTAAATCTACACTGCTAATCTCCACGTTTTAGTTGGTGCATTTAAACGATTAAGTGTTAATTTTTGATATGTTCATAGTTTTCTTGGAACCAAGCCAGGTCTGGCTGCATTTTCTCATGGCCTAATAACTAGAAGCAGACAAACTACGTAAGAAGGGAATTTATTGCTGTAACTAGATACAGGGAGAAGACTAGATAATTCCAGGAGACCAACTCAAAGTGTTACAATTTTTTGGTGGTTATATAGGTTGGGCTTATGTGCCTACAAGCAGTATAGCTTTTGCCTAAGTCTATTGGCAACTAAATTTTGTTTCAACTAGGTCAGAAGCCAAAAAAAAAAAAAGGCTTGCTAAGTCTGATTCAAAGGGCCCCAGTGCCTTCAAGGGCTGTGTACTGTGGTACATCAGTGATTATTTGTATCTTATGTCCTTTAGAGCTTGATCTGGAGAGCTGCCTTAGACACTCCAATGAATCCATTCAAACAGCTGCCTGTGTTACCTTGACTCATCTCAAGTTTTGTTGACCAGAAACAGATCCTGGCACTAGGAATGTAAGGCTGTCTCTGTTATCTTGCCATGCAAGGCTCCTAATGACCATATGTTTCATTTATAGCTTTGATGTCTGGGCACTGATTTCTGTAGGTTTAACTCTGCTTAATGTTAAGGCATTGCTATGGAAATTTGTCTGTAAATAGGGTGTTGCACAGGCCTGTGTGTATGACTGTCGGGGAGAACTGTCATGCCACAATAGCTGTTCATTTTCTGTCTGCTGGTTTTGTTTTTTCTCCCGAGTTTTATTTTTTGTCCTTTGTGTGGGTTATTTGAAGAGATTTGAGACATTGATTTTGATGTATTTGTTATCTTTTTTAGTATACCTGAAGAGATATAAAGATATGCCTTTTTTGGTTGTCTTTCTGTATATTACATTCTATAAACATAATTTGTCACAGTCTACTGACATCATTTTACCTTACCTCCCATTAGTCCCTTTATCATTTCCCTTTTTATGCTTGTCTTATGTATTTTCTCTACATACATTTACGATGATCTCAGACTGTATTACTATAATTTTTGTTATAGTAGAGTTTTTAGTTTCCTTTGCTGAAACCCGTAATTTTTATGCCTTATACTTGTTCATTAGTTTTAAGCATGTTCATAGTTCTTCATTTAATTATTTTTATGATGGCAGTTTAGGAATCTTTCTCAGATATTCCTGATAACACTGACATTTCTGTATTGACATTTATCATGTTTCATTGAGGTGGAGGCCTTCCTATTGCTTGATTTTTATGAGTGATTTTTATTTGAAACTTGAACATTTATGGGACTGTTAGGAGACTCTGGACCTTATCATGATGTTCATTTTTAGCTGGCTTTATCTAATACCACCCTAATCGAGGAAAGGGTGTGCTTGTCTAGTAGAGGCACAATTCCAAATTCCATTCCTCATTTCCTTTGACACCCAAGGTAGGGCTCCTCTTTACTGATAAATGAATATACAGTTTCCAGTGTCACACAAGGCCTTACTCACACCTCCTAGGGAAGGATGTCTTGTTACCACATGAAAACTCTAGCTCTCTACTCTGTCTTCTCTGATTCCACTCCAGCAGAGGGTTGGGATGCTTCATTACTGCCTATACAATGGATGTTCGCACTGGGACTTTGTTGGCCTGGGTAGGTTTTTTGTTTTGCCTTGTTTTGTGTGTATTGTTTGGCTAAAGTAGGGTGGCTATTGTATAAAAGCTTTTTGTCTTAGTAAGATGTCTTTTTCCTAGCCCTGTGGCTAGAGAAGGCGGGCTTGTGAGAACATTTTTGTCTGTGCCTCTTTACATTTTTGGGTACCAGTTCCTTCAGGACCAAGTATGTGATAACATGAAGCCAAAACAAAATCCAGAGAACTCATCCTTCTTACCATTTGCTGGGTCTTAAGTTCCCTCAGCAGTTTACCTCTTTGTTCCAATTTTCAAAGTCTTATGCTTGTTTTAGATATAATACCCAGGGATATTAATTGTATTCATGGGATGATGGAAAAGTACATTTGCTCCATCTATTTTATTACTTAAGTGATGACTGAAGTTGCAGAACGTTTGTACTGTTCCTTTTGGGCAGAAAATTCAAACTAATTTTTGCTGTTAAAACACTTTCTGTGGGCGGCAAGCCACCCAGGTGCCGAGGCAAGAGACCAAGGGCATGAGCTGTTCCAGTATAATAAAATATATAAAATAAGAATAGTTATACTAGATAATAGATCATAGATATGATTATATATGAATATCATTAATCATTAGTTTGTAGCAATTATTCTTTATTCCAATATAATAATAATCCTCACTCTATAATCATAACCTAGGAAAAACCAGGCCATACAGAGATAGGAGCTGAGGGGACATAGTGAGAAGTGACCAGAAGACAAGAGTGTGAGCCTTCTGTTATGCCCGGACAGGGTCATCAGAGGGCTCCTTGGTCTAGTGGTAATGCCAGCGTCTGGGAAGACACCTGTTGCCAAGCAGACCATGGTCTAGTGGTAGCATCAGTGTCAAGGAAAAACACCTGCTACTCAGCAGGCTGGGAAAGGGAGTCTCCCTTTCCCCGGGGGAGTTTAGAGAAGACTCTGCTCCTCCACCTCTTGTGGAGTGCCTGACATCAGTCAGGCCCACCCGCAGTTATTCGGAGGCCTAACCGTCTCCCTGTGATGCTTTGCTTCAGTGGTCATGCTCCTAGTCCGCCTTCATGTTCCATCCTGTATACCTGGCTCTGTCTTTTAGATAGCAGTAGCAAATTAGTGAAAGTACTAAAAGTCTCTGATAAGCAGAAATAATAGCGTAAGCTGTCTGTCTCTCCTCTCTCTCTCTGCCTCGGCTGCCAGAAAGGGAAGGGCCCCCTGTCCAGTGGACATGTGACCCACGTGACCTTACCTATCATTGGAGATGGCTCACACTCCTTACCCTGCCCCTTTGTCTTGTATCCAATAAATATCGGCGCAGACTGGCATTTGGGGCCACTACTGGTCTCCGCGTCTTGGCGGTAGTGGTCCCCCACGGTCTTTTCTTTTATCTCTTTGTCTTGTGTCTTTATTTCTACACTCTCTCATCTCCGCACATGGGGAGAAAACCCACCGACCCTGTGGGGCTGGTCCCTACAACTTTCAACGAATTTAACCTAGAGACAGAATACTTTACAAGGTACAGTGTCAGTTGGGCACAGTGGGTCACGGCTGTAATCCCAGCACTTTGGGAGGCCAAGGAGGTGGATCACTAAGGTCAGAAGTTTGAGACCAGCCTGGTTAACATGGTGAAACCCTATCTCTACTAAAAATACACACACAAAAAAATTAGCTGGCCATGGTGGTGCAGGCCTGTAATCCCCATGGTGGTGCAGGCCTGTAATCCTGGCTACTCAGGAAGCTGAGGCATGAGAATCACTTGAACCTGGGAGCTGGAGGTTGCAGTGAGCCAAGATCACACCACTGAACTCCAGCCTGGAAGACAGGGCAAGACTCCATTTCAAAAAAAAAAAGGCCAGGCATGGTGGCTCACTCCTGTAATCCTAGGACTTTAGGAGGCCAAGGCGGGTGGATCACGAGGTCAGGAGATCAAGACCATCCTCATTAGCACAGTGAAACCCTGTCTCTACTAAAAATACAAAAAATTAGCCGGGTGTGGTGCCAGGCACCTGTAGTCCCAGGTACTTGGGAGGCTGAGGCAGGAGAATGGCGTGAACCTGGGAGGTGGAGCTTGCAGTGAGCAGAGATCATGCCACTGCACTCCAGCCTGGGCGACAGAGCAAGACTCTATCTCAAAAAAAAAAGGTACAGTGTTTTGAGTTTACAGGAAGTAAGTATTTCTAATTAAATGTCAGAACATAGTTTGCAGGGGGTGGGGACACATGTCCTAATCATGTTGACCACTATTTTTTGCATTTGTTTACTCCTTCCTCCTTTCCCCTCATCTCCCCTTCCCTGCATTTGTTTTGTTGTCGTCGTCGTTTGTGTGACACTTGCCTTAACCTTACAATATTGTATTCCACATTTAACCTGTCCTTTTCCATCCTCTCATTACTTTCTCCTGCTTCTTCTAAAATTTAATTTTCTTTTTTCTTTGTTCCCCTGGTATTTACCCAAATTAGTCTGTTCACTTTTCATCCTTTTAGGCATCAGACTTTTTTTTGTAAAAAAAAAAAAAATCATCTTCAGCATTTAGTCATGTTTACCACACTACCCTATGAAAATGCAGTTTGAAAGTAAAAAGTGGGCAGGGCATGGGATTACATCCCTGTAATCCCAGCATTTTGGGAGGCTGATATGGGTGGATCACCTAAGGTCAGGAGTTCAAGAACAGCCTGGCCAACATGGTGAAACCCTATCTCTAAAAAATACAAAAATTAGCCGGGCTTTTTAGTTCGTATGTGTAGTTCCAGCTATTTAGGAGGCTGAGGCAGTAGAATCGCTTGAACCCGGGAGGCAGTGGTTTCAGTGAGCGGAGTTGTGTCACTATACTTCAGCCTGGGCAACAGAATGAGACTCCATCTCAAAGAAAAAAAAAAAAGAAAAGAAAAGGAAACTAAAAAGTGGTATTATATTTTAATAGCATGTGGACATAGGTGAAATGACCATTGTTTTGTGTCATGGTATTCCAGCATAAGGAATCAGGATTCCCTATATAGATCATGGATTATTCATTCCAAACTTTTCCTACTTAGGCACAATTTGAAAATATATGCATATGGTCAGATGGCAGCAGTAAGTTTCTAGCCTGAGAAATCTGGCTGTACAAATCAATACATCATCCCAACTTCAGCTTTTCCAGAAAGGTGAGTGATGAATCTTGTCAGGCTTTAGCTTGTGACACCAGCAGTTTTATAGTATACAAAATCCACTCTGCTGCTTCCGAAAAGTTACATAGCTGAAATCCCCAGTGTAATCCATTTCAGCACAACAACTGGGAATCTCTGCTGCAAATAAAGAAAGGCGTGGTAAGTATGCAGCTAGTTCTTTCAGGCAAGGACCTGCCAGTCAAAGCAGAAGATAGAAAATAAATTTTAGAAGAGGCACGGGAAAATCAACACATTTCAATGAGATAAAAGGAATGAAGGCTTTATGGTGGTATTGCCGAAGGTGCGCAGATTTGCATAGTGGTCAGATAACTGGAAGCTAAAAAGAAAGCGTGATAGTTGAATTGATAACCAGTGACACTAGTTTCATTAAGTCAAAATTGTTCCAACTCTAGTCAACACTGCTTTGGCCTACCCCTTAAAGAAAGGTTATGGTGAAGAGCAAAGAGAAAAAGTAATGCCTGAACACCATGAATGTTTGTTTTTGTCAATGAAAGTAGATTTTAATGGGATTGAGTCCATAGTCAATATTTACTGATTCACACACACATATATGTATAAACATACATACACACACACACACATATATATATGTATATATATCAGTCACTGTGTTAGGTCACTGCTGAGTGTCCAAGACAGATAGACAAGAAAATTAATGTGATAAGAAACATCTCTTGGAAGGAGTGATGTCTGTGCTGGAGGAGTCTTAAGTAGGCAAAGAGGGAGAGGAGGCCTTTTATCTCCAGGAAAGAAATGGGGCAAAAGGTACAAGATGGGAAAGGGCATGGCTGAAAGTGGTTTTTTGAATCTTGCTCTGGATAAACAGTAGTGAAACAGACATGAAGCTGAAAGGCAGACAAATGTCAGATCTTGAAGTGATTTATTCAGCCATCCTGAGGACCTGGGCTCAAAATCTAGAAGGTATTAAATGCCAACATAAGAAATTAAATCTGAGTTTGGATGGAGCATGAAAACAATGTGATGAAAGTGTGCATTAGAGTCTAGATGTGGTGGTTCATGGCTGTTATCCCAGCACATTGGAAGGCAAAGGCGAGTGGATCATCTAAGGCCAGGAGAACCTGGCCAACATGGCGAAACCCCGTCTTTAATAAAAATACAAAAATTAGCCCAGCATGGTGCTGCAAATCTGTAACCCTAGCTACTCGGGAGACTGAGGCATGAGAATCACTTGAACCCAGAGGTGGAGGATGCAGTGAGCTGAGATCACTCCAGTGCACTCTGATCTGATGACATTTTTAACAAATTACCCAGTCAATGGTATTCTGTTGCTGCAGCAGCAAATGGACTAAAGCACTCTATTATTTTTTCCTCTTTAGAGAACAAATAAACTTAAAAAGGGGCATGTCAAATTTCCTGTCGAATGATCAAAAAGTCCACATATGTTGTAAAAATGGTATAATAGCCCACCACTGAAATAAAGCACCATTTTCTGAAATCTTAACTTTGTTTTTAGAAATAATGGAAAAGCAACCGTAAAAGTAAACATGTAATTTTATTGTTTAATAAGAGAATTGCAGGAATTTTAAAATCTTTTATCAATGTAAATTTCAGTCCCTGTTTTCCTGCATAATCTGTTACCCCTTTGGTGGAAGATCAGTAGTAATTAGGGTGATGTTTGTCCAGTGAAGATGGTTGATGAGATGGCCTGGAAAGACAGGCAGCCAATATATCAAATGTCATAGGCATTTGGAACCACTGGTTGCCTGATGGTGGCAGGTTAGGATAAGGAGCCTCATTGACTGATACCTCAAAATATCTGGTTGGAAAAGTAGATTGTTCCACTGTCAGACCCAAAAAGCTATTCTGTAAGGGAGGTATGATGTGGTATTGAGAAGCTGTGGTTGTAACAAAATTCACAATGTGTCCATTTGTTTGCATGTAGGTGCTATGCGAGTACATATGAATATTGGTCAACTGATTTAAAATAGCATGTTGATCTGGCAATTTGGTCTGATGATCCAACTGAAGTTGAAGATGGAGGAGGAAAACTGCTTCCGATTGGGTCAGTTGAACTAGCAATTCTCTGGCTGACACAATACTTCCTTGTTAGAGGCATATTTAAATTTGTAGAGGTTGGAAATGAACTTTCTTCAGTAGTTTCAGCAGCTAAGCCAGAATTATGATTATCCATGTTACCCCCTGCTCTAAAGTGCTTGTTGAAATCTTCAGCAAATAAAGTAGATATAGGAGAAGGATTTTTAATCCCAACTCTTCATTCTTACTGAAAGCTGGGGACAGTCACGTTTGAAATTTGGATTATGAGAACTGTAACTAAAACCAAAGGAGAAGTTGATTTAGTGCCGTTTTTAACCAAGAGACAAGCGACTATCACCAATCTAACATATAAAGTCTCAGATTTCTGTATTATCACACAAAGTTAATGTCATCAACGAATGCATGCACATCGTTGATTATTTTTAAGAATGCGCGGCCGAGAGTGGTGGCTCACGCCTGTAATCCCAGCACTTTGGGAGGCTGAGGCGGGTGGATCACGAGGTCAGGAGATCGAGCCCATCCTGGCTAACAC